>NC_133769.1:318896880-318924264 GCF_003597395.2 Chelonoidis abingdonii | reverse complement strand
CCAGCCAGATCCACATTTGCAAATAGAGAAAAACAATCAAAAAGACTAAAACTGCCTGTTCTTACTTACTATTTGAACAGAAACTTAGATAGCCTGTAGTAATGTCTGGTCTCTCTCAGACCCCCCAAGAGAAGAACACACAACGGACAAAGAACACACACAAAAGCTTCCCTCCACCCAGATTTAAAAGTATCTTGTCTCCTGACTGGTCCTCTGGTCAGGTGTTTCAGTTTGCTGCTTGTAACCCTTTAGAGGTAAAAGAGACGTTAACCCTTAACAATCTGTTTATGACACCACTAAATACCTGTAAACATAATGGGTGAAATCCTGGCCCCATTGAACCTAAAGGCAAAACTCACATTGACTTCAGCATAGCCAGGTTTTCATCCAATACATTTACGTTTTTTACATTTGAACGTGTAGTAAAAGCATCCCACTCCAGTCCTACTTTGGAGTGGATCCGTTCTGAAAAGTTTGTGTTTTTAATCAAGTGATTGTTAGCCCATTTCCAGTACAGATTGTGAAGTACTGCAATATTTAGATGTAGACAAAATACAATCCCCTTAAAGTAACATTAAAGAGGAAGACGTGGAGGCTGACCCCATATGCTGATGGCAATTTCCTGTGCTGCCATGTGGGGAGCTTGGATTTAGCTGTCAGTGCTAGTCTCTTTCTCCCTGGAGCAGCAGTAATTGTGAGTTCAGACAGCCCACGGAAGAGAGTGTGCTTCATATCACTCAACAGAAAACACCTCAGGCGAGAAGGAAAGAGAGACTCTGCCAGTTGCACATGTCATATGGTGGTTATCATATGGAGCTCTGGAAATGGAGTGTGAGTTAAAGCAGTGGAATTAGGTTTCCATCAGGGAAAGAATTTCTACAGGTCTATGCCAATATTGTGAAGGAGGCAAAGGGAGCTTGTATTTCTTCTGCCATTTTGACAGCAAAGTCACCTCCCAGAACTTTTTTGTACAATAAATTGCTTCATAAGCCAATATTGCCTCCACTCAACCCCAGAATAGAGCACCACTGGATGTGAGGAGTTATTTTTATTTCACAGCGAAGGTCATATCTTGGAATAGTCTCAGAGGCTGAGAACAGGACCAAAACCAAACACCATCCTTCCTTTCACTGTAACTCGTATCTAGGATAATGCTACAGAATGCAACCAGAACCTCCAAGAGGCATATTCCTCTGGAACCCTGACACTATTAGCAAGAAGGGGGATGCTAGGGAGTATGGGATGCAAAACTTGCACAGCAGGTGGAGCTAGACTGCAGAATACCTTCCCAGAAGATAAGAATGATTACAGACCCCACCGCTTTCAGAGCTAAATACTAACTAATGTCTTCAGCTCTGCTTTCTCCCAGTCTCTGAGCTCTCACACAGACATACAACACACTCACTAAAACCACACATTCATTTCTTCTCTCTCATACAGAACACAATCCTTAGCACACAAACAAGCACAGAGAACCCTCTGTAATCTAATCAAACTATTTCTCCTACTACCTGGGAAGGAAGACAGACAGATTATTTTTTGGTAATTATTTCTGTTTTAAAATACTTGTAAATACTTCAGAGATAAGGCCAGATAGATAAGATAAGATGCTTTCACATATAAACATAGCTGGAAAAAATAAGGGACATCGTTAACACTAATTTTTATGAATATTTTTAGAATATTAAAAGGTGTTGTATATTCGAGCTCAAGATAAAACATGGCACTTGCTTCAAACTCAGGAAGCATTTTGCACTGTAGGTAAGAATAATGATTTTGTGTGGAGGGGGGGAATCTTGAGAGGCCTCAAGCAGTGGTGAAGTCAATGCTCAGTGCCCTGCAGGATGTGGTTAAAAGATTACAGTGCTGTAAGTGAAATATCAAACTGAATTGATTCTAGCAGTGAAACATTGTCTCCCCTCCCCCCATAACGCATTTCACTGCCGCCTTCATTTTTAATTCTTCTCTGAGTTTGGTCTTTGTCTTCACATGACCCCCCTCCAATTGAGAGGCTAGTCAGTCATTGCCCTATGTCTGCAGTTGTTACCATTGTGGGGCTTTTTTCCCCTTCAGCTAACAATTAATAATCCTCCTATGTGGGATGAAAATTGGCAACTGCAGTTTTCACCATGCTCTTGGTTCAGTACGCCAAGGAAGCTTGTGTTCCACAGTGCAGAATGTAATAGATAAGGAAATGACAAAAAAACACTTTCAGCAATATTGTACTATCCACTGCTCCTGCTGAGCCTTAGTTTTTGTCTGTGCAAGGTGAGTAAGGTGGCAGATGAATGGTCAGTCAGTGAGAAGATTTTATTGTGTTTGTGTCTTTAAGGCCAAGTCTTGGTTCTTCACCCTACCTGGCTCATGTGGCTCAAAAAGTAGTGCTGAGGAGGGATGCAATGGAAAGACTTCCTGGAAGGGGTCTGCAACTTCCTTCATGCCATGGGGCTTTGCTTTGTAGTAGTTCCACCCGTGGCAGTGGCTGGGAGAAGATTGCGTGCATGCTGGGGGAGATGAGGCAGTGATTCAGTGGCCCAGCAACTTGTTTGGTTTCATTGGCAACACTGCGAGCAGTCTGGGGCAGGAGGTGCAGAGCCACAGACACTGTGCAGGTGTGTGGCTACTGCCTGCACAGAGCATTTCTTTTAGGGCTCTTTGTCTGCGAGGGAGCATTCTCTCCCAGGAGTACCTCATAGTCCCAGCAAACCCTGTGTGAAGATACAAGCACAGCCTCCTTCAATCTGTACCATGATGCCAGGGAAGAGGGGCTAGGAAAGGTTCTTGCCAGACATTCTTGAAGCAGACAGCCGCAGAGTACTTCATAGGGATTTTCACAGGGGCTTGAGCCCCCACAACTCCGCAGCGGATGTTTATGGGAATTGCATGTGCTCAGCCCCTCTTGAAAATCAAACCACTTTTATTTAAGTGTCTAAATGTGGATGTAGCTACCTAACTTTAGGAACCTACATCTGAACCTACACTAGTTAGTCTAGATTAGAACTGTGTTCTGGCTAAAGCTGAGGTCAGCCGTTGAAGTTAGCAACAGTTTTCATTGTGCCAACACTCCACAATCCAGGAAGCCAAAGTCTGAAATTCAAGATATATAAAGTATATAAACTTGCAGTATATAAAGCTCTTAAAATAATGGATCTGAGACAGTTGAAAGATCCGAGCAATAGATAGATATAGGCTGGGGTGTGACCCCTATACGTTTCTTAAATACTTCACAGCGATGTTGTGAAGCTTAGTGAATTAATGACTCTGAAAAGCGTTGTGATCCTTAGATGAAAGGTGCTATAGAAGTGCAAAATATTATTTTTAAAGGAAATTAAAAAATGAAAAAAAGAAAAAAAAAACTAAGAAAAGTTGGAGTCCCTTTTAATATTTTATTTATATAGGGGGAAAAGTCAGCCTGGAATTATTTGATAGAGTATAAAGTATCATTTGATTTTATTTCCTCCTGTTCTAATTACATTCTTGAGCCAGACAATTTGTGGTTCTGACCATTTGTTTATTTGTGGAAGTTACTTTCTCTGGTTCCAGTCCATTACCAGACTTGAAATAGTGGCTCAAGAAAATTATCATTCAAACAAATTTTATTAACAACATAAAGTAAGTCTCTTCCAGAAACAACAAGATGAAGAACATACATTAAAATATTTGAACATACCAATTGGTAGCTTGAAGCTACTGTAATGGAATACAGCTGAGCAGCTGTATTTCACTCTGCAATAGAGAGGCTGCTTCTAGCCAGGGTTTGAAAAGATTTTCCTTCCAGTCTGTTCAGTTCATATTTATAGTGCAGATGGTGTAGGCTGAGATGTTTAGATGGTCCATATAAAAATTCATTTAAAAGCTATCACTTTACTACCTTGAGTTGTATATGGAGGTTTACACATTTTTACTCTAAAGAGACAGTGTTTTTCCATCTTCACTAGATCTAGCTTCAGCAAAATTGGATCTCAGAGCTGCGAGTTATAGTTTTCCCATTAAATTCACTGAACAGTGTAAATTGCAAATAAAAAGAAATATATTTTTTCATGGCAGTTTTTCAAGCTGTCAAGGTATTTTTCCCACTTTGAACTTCAGCGTCCTAAAAGTGGGGACCTGCATGTACCCTTCTAAGCTTAATTCCTAGCTTAGATCTGATAGCACTGCCACCAACCAGAAATTCCAGTGTCTGGTACACTTCCTGTCCCCCCAAAACCTTCCATGGGGGACCTAGGACCCAAAGCCCTTGGGTCTTAAAACAAGGAGAAATAAAGCATTTCCCCTCCTTCCCCCTCCCAGACTTTCCCGTCCCTGGGTTACCCTGAAAGGCTACACTGATCCAAACTCCTTGGATCTTAAAACAGAGAGAAATTAACCTTCCCCCCCACCTCCTTTCCCCCCACCAGTCCCCTGGTGAGTTTAGACTCAGTCCCCTTGGGTCTTAAACAAAGAAATAAATCAATCAGGTTCTTAAAAAAGAAAACTTTTAATTAAAGAAGGAAAAACTAAAAATTATCTCTGTAAAACCAGGATGGATAATGTTTACATGGTCTTCAGCTTATATAGACTAGAGGGACTTCCTCCCCTTTAGCCTAAGATACAAGTTACAGCAAACAGAGGTAAAAATTCCTCCAGCAAAATACACGTTTGCAAGTTAAGAAAACAAACATAAGACTAATCCGCCTTTTCTAGCTAGTACTTGCTATTTTGAACATGAGAGACTGTTTCAGAAAGATTGAAGAAACCTGGTTGCATGTCTGGCCCCTCTTAGCCCCAAGAGCGAGCAAAGAACAAAACAAAGAGCACAAAGACTTCCCTCCATCGAGATTTGAAAGTATCTTGTCCCCCGATTGGTCCTTTGGTCAGGTGTCAGCCAGGTTTACTGAGCTTCTTAACCCTTTACAGGTAAAAGAGACATTAACCGTTATCTATCAGTTTATGACACAAGCTCAACTAGCATAATCAACTTGTGATTTTTCATTAACCATGCCAGGTTCCATAACACATGTCTTTCCCCGCTCCCCCTCAGCTGTTTTTGTAAATAAGTGAATTCAGGAAGGGATAAAAAGAAAAACTGTTTTATAAAGTGAATACTTTGTGGATATATGGGTACCAGCTGTGCAACAAAGTAAAAGGTTAAAAATTTCAAGAGGTCTGACATGTCAAGGCTGCGTTCCATTCTCCTCTCCATTCAAATTCTATTAAACATACCTGTTTTGCATTTCACCTTTAACTCACCTGGCCATCTGCCTTCGTGGGGCTGACTTTTCAATTTAACAAACCGTTATTGTGTAAATAAGTGGTTGATAACATTGTTAAGCTTGCATGGATAAATTGAAGAGATATATCCCACTTATGCAATGAAAAATAGGTTCAGGACAACTTGGAGGACAAAATTATAGTTAGCATGAAAATCCTGCTTCACTAAGAAATATATTACAAAGGATTCAAGGTATACTGCTTGCCTCTAACTATTTTTCATGCTATAAACACCTAGCAATGAGGACACACACTCTTATGCTGTCCCTGATAGTATCCCAATGATCATGTAACAGATCATTTTCCTGGGTCAGGTTCTGCCCTCACATAAACTAGGGCCATTCTGTTACAATCAGTAGGGTTGCAATAGTGAAATTATGAGCAAAATGTGCCTAAAATGGATCTGAAACAGAGAATGTCCTTTCTCATGTGTGTTTTCTCATTTAATCTGTGCTGTGACAGATTTGGCACTGAAACATATTTGTATTATCTAATAAAGTGTTCTGTAATAAAAAGAGAACCTGTAGAAATGGCGTGTGGGGCGGGGGTTGTTTTTTACCTCTTGTAATCCTGGCATGGTACTCATCAAAGTTCAGAAACAGACGTCAGGCTCATTCTGACATTTCAGATTGCAAAGGAGATGCTTGTAAGTCTACTCTCCACACAGATGACAGGCATAAAAGATTTGTTTGCTCACAGGAATGACTTTTATAAACAGTTGTTAGAGATTTATTGATCTGTAGCTTTATCAGGAATTGATAGAGTGCGTTTCTTGTACTGCTTGGAGCAGCTCCTCTTTTCTATCTTCTCATGTTCTCCAGACATGACATGGTTACAGGGCATTAGGCACAATTTCCTAGATTCCACAGCCCCCCTGTCTCTTGACTTTGAGTGTGACAGTGAACTGTGAATATCCACATCAGCATCATAAGGTTTAAAGTCATACAACGTTCTGAGAAATTATTCTAGATATTATTTTAATTATTGTTAATGAATAAAACTCTGAAAATGCAACTGCTAAGTTCTACTGAGTGTGGAATACATAGATATGTAATGCACCTGTTCTGAATCTCCATAGCACTTAAACTGATACTCTACTTTTATAGTTCTCAGTTAGCCTCCTGCTTTCATAACATCAAGTTAAAACAGGAACAGCTGCCTACTTTCATTAGTCTCTGCGGGCAGTGCAAAAAAATGGAGATATCACAATGGAAGGGATGTTTTCCATATTCAATTGAATGGCATATCCCAAGTAGGACTGGAAAATAAGGGTTTCCCAAACTATATGGAAATGGTTAGTCGATTTCTTTGTTTTTTTCTATCCAGACTGGAATCAGAAGCATTTGAGTTCTGTTCACTGGCAGCTCAACTTGGAATGCAGGGAAACAGTCTCCTCTCCAGTCCCCACAGCAGCTTTTTAATAAGCTTGCCCATTTGATTTTAGCTTTATTTAGTTTGATCGAAGAGATAAATTACATGTTTTTTTTAATTTTATTTTTCTATCTACTGGGCTAAAATGATTATTTTCACTGGCAGGGTTCTGCTTATTTATTAAGAAATAGTATAGTGATGCAACTTATTAAATAACATTTGGGGTAGAATCTGAGTATAGATAACAGACTTGATTGATCTTGGTGAGCATCAGGAGTGGAAATTTTCAGCCCTATCACTGAACCCATGAGAGGGCAGCTATTCTGGCAGAGGCATATTTTCTCTCTCTTTCTGTCTGTCACATACCCAGCAGTATTACCCAGGCTTGACAGGCATCCAGTTTCTGACTGGAACACTCAGTCGAAAAGGGACCCTGGCGGCTCCAGTCAGCACCACTAACCGGGCCACTGAAAGTCCAGTCAGAAGTGCAGCGGGGCTAAGGCAGGCTCCCTGCCTTCCCTAGCTCTGTGCAGCTCCTGGAAGCAGCTGGCATGTCTGGCTCCTAGGCACAAGGGTAACCAGGGAGGCTCCACACGCTGCTCTCACCCCAAGCACTGGCTTTGCAGCTCCAATTGGCTGGGGACCACGGCCAACGAGAGCTGCGGGGGCAGCGCCTTCAGGCGCAGGCAGTGCACAGAGCCCCCTAGCCCCTCCACCTAGGAGCGGGACATGCCGGCCATTTCCGGGAGCCACCTCAGATCAGCACCACCCAGTTGGAGCCCACACCCTGTATACCCTCCCGTATCCCAACCCCCTGCTCCAGCCTTGAGCCCCCTCCCACACTCCAAACCCCTCGGCCCCAAGCCTGGAGCCCTCTCCTGCACCCCAAACCTCTCATCCCTGATCCCATCCCGAAGCCCTCACCCCTTCCTGCAACCCAACCTCCTGCCCCAACCCGGAGCCCCCTCACACACTCTGAACCCCTTGGCCCAAGCCCAGAGCCTTCTCCTTCACCCCAAACCCCTCATCCCCTGCCCCACTCCAAAGCCCACACCTCCAGCCAGAGCCCTCAGCCCCTCCAACACCCAACCCCCTGCCCCAGCCCAGTGAAAGTAAGTGAGGGTAGGCGAGAGTGAGCAATGTAGGGAGGGGAGATGGAGAGAGAAGGGGTGGGGTCTCTGGGAAGAGGTGGAGAAAGGTGTTTGGTTTTATGAGATTAGAAAATTTACAATCCTAACAATCCCCCCTGCCTTCCTTCATGGGTTCTCCCAGGGGAGGATAGCTTTTAATTCCATACAGGGAGGATAATCAAGAGATGTGTTGAATTAGCCCATCTCCTAATGCACTGATCCCAGCCAGGCCTTTTATTCTTTCAATACTGCACCAGCTGGCTTCAGGCCCTCCCAGAGAGCAAGGGTTGTCAGTGCTTTGTGACACTGGAACTGTCTTTCAGGTAGACTTTCACTCAGCAAGGACCTGCAGACTTATTTCCACCAGTGGAAATGAATTATTTCCAATACAGAGACTTGTGTCATATAAAATGGAGGGGGGAAATACTAGTCTAAATTGTTGCTTACAGATTACGTTAGTTAGTTCATGTAAACTGTGCATGAATGTCTGACAGTGTCTGGTGCACACAGCTCAGGAAAAGGTGTAACAGAAAAGCTAAACATTGCACTATGCTTGTTTTCTTTACAATAGGTAATTGAATATATGTGAGACCTTTTATCATGTTAGCTCTTTTAGCTAGGGTTCTTTTTCTGCTCCCCTCATCACACACAAACTGAATTTAAGACCTTTGGTTGGTTGGCTGGTTTTCTGCTATATGAACATGCAGATGGAAAACAAAAACTCATATGTAAAGATCAAGAAAAGGCCATTTGGGCTGGCAGAGATGGTAGAGACGTGTTTAGTTATGGAAGCAAATTGGTTTGAATCTTGACTATGTGCCAGGAGTGCAAGATTGTTCCTGAATCAAAGGCAAACCAAATCTCCTGTGGAGCTGCATCACAGTGTGCATTTGTCTTAACATGAGTGAATATCCTGTTTTATTGCTTTGGAACAACATGTCAAATCTGTGCCTGAGGTAATTCCATTGAAGTCAATGGAGTTACCTCAGGGTGAACTTGGCCCTATTTACGTAATACATAGTTGACTGAAGGAGCAACATTTTTTGTCTAAGAACTTCTTGGCATTCAGTACACCTAGACAGGAAAGCTATTATCTTGATCCGGAAAAAAAAGTTCCTGAACATATTTAATAAAACCAACAAAGGAGCCTTAATCTTAACTGACTGTAACAGTAACACCTAATATTAGCTGTGAGGCCACTTTATTACATAACACTTTAGGAATCATAAATACACATTTCAAGATCAATTGCTAAGTACTAGTAATAACAGACAACTTATAAGAATATTTTCCAATTATACCTTGAACTATGAGACAAGTTTTTCTACAGACTGGATTATAGAAACTGGCTAAGTATTAATTGAGCTTTCATGAATCATGTAGCTGGATGACCCAAATGGTCTTTTGCTGACTATATCTCTGATTTTAAATAAAAACATTTGGAAGGGCCCTTTACTAAGAAGAATATCTTTTAAAACAGGAGAAAGTAAGAAAAGACTCTTTTTCATAAGTTTCCAGATGATCTAGAGTTTAAATGCTAATATGCTTTAGAAGATCACTCCACAAGCAGATGCAATGAAAGGAAGGAGGTCTTTTTGACTGCACGTTGCACAAGCTAAATGATTTTTCATGTAGAAGCACATTAACAACTGCCAACGTTTTCTGTTATCAAGTACTTACTTAGTTCAGAATGTGAAGTGCTACAAAAAAGTAATATTGCTATACTTGTGGTTTTATGTATTACTGTGCTTTTTGCCTGGGATAGTAAAACATAAAACAGGAGTGAGAGAGACCCAATAAATGGAGCTGGGTGAACCCAGAGAGGTTTTGGATTTCACACAACTTGTAAAGTTTTAAAACAGTGCCAGAGGTTTTGCAAAACACTTTTAAAACCCTGTAAGGAATTAATCTGGGGGAGATATTCAAAGACACAAATGGCAGTTAAGTCCCCCTCTCCCAATGAAATTGAAATCTTTCCATCCTTCTCCCATACCCTCTTACCCTTTCCCCTCCAATGCAACCAATGGCATTATAAAAGTTCCTCCACAGTTACAAGCTCTGGATGGCCCTATCTCTAATAATAGAGTGGTAATGGCAGTATTATTTCACAAAAAATGAATATTAAATTAAATAGATATAAAAAATCTGTTCAGAAAATAAAAAGGGCATAGAAGTCCGATAATAACTCTATTGTACATAATAGATAGTGATTTTCTAACCTTGTTCTTCCTTACTTTGTAAAACATACCTTTTCTGGCTGAAAATATTTAAATAGAGTATTAGTATTTATATGATATAAACCAAAAATATTCTTTTTTAAAATCAGATTTAATTTTCTAATTCTTTTCAGTTGAAAGTATTCTGACTTGATCCTTCAATGCACTATTAGTATTTATTTATGGGAATTTATGCAATATGACACCCACTGTCTACCCATAGAAGTCACAGTTCAAGCCATGAAGAGAATGTAATCTAACACTTCAATCTTGCATTGAGCTCCATGCAAATGCAGGGTCCTACCATGCGGAGGTTATTACAGGATTTGACATCTCAGAAGATGGGCACTAGGTGAAGGTTGAGGGAGAAGGATAAAATGTACAAGCAAAGATTTGTTTTGTTTTGTTAACCGGCTATCCCCAACTGGTTCTCTATCTAACCGTTGTTAGTTGGCTATTTACAAAGACTGAACAAGAATGACGGATCAAAAATTAGTTCCTTAGTGTCAGAATTCATATTCTGCTTCAAATACAAACAGGGCACTTGAGAAGATGTGTGTCCACATGCAAACCATTGAAATTCAGTGCTTTATCCATCATGTATAATTTGGAAGAGAGAGTACTCATCTCATTCAAAATGTTTACAGTAATGTGTATCCTCTGTATTTTTTGCTTATGCATTAGAGTTGTCTGTACTGCACTATATTTCATTACCATGTACCGAACTAACTGATTTTGGTCTTTATAGGTCCTGAACTTAGTGCAGTCCTACGTGACCTTGCGAGTCCCCTTGTATGTCTCCTATGTTTTCCATTCACCTGTGGGTGTAGGTGGCTGGCGGCATTTTGACCTACAGTCTGAACTTCGGCTGACTTTTGTGTATGACACTGCCATCTTGTGGAAGGATGGAATTGGCAGCCCACCTGAAGCAGAGCTCCAAGGTATGTGTTCAGACTTCATTGATTTTTACTCTTACTCTGTTGCTGAAGCCTTAGGTTGCATGCAGCAGAATAATTTTTGAAGCAATTGTATATGAAAATATTGCTTTGTGGTATATATGTGAAATAATTAATTGCAAATAAACTGCCATTGGTCTGCCATTCTGTTCAATATTCTAGAAAGGCTCTCTGATTTGGAAATTCTGTAAACTTGATTTCAGATGTGTTATTGTATTGAATGAGAAATATCAAGGTATTTATCAATCACTTTTGAAAAATCATAAAATTCCATTTTCTTGCATGTTGACTGAAATTTAGGATTTGTTGTGTTTTTCTATTCCATTGTTGCACAAGCTGTCGTGGATTATAAAACTTTAAGTAACATGAATTCATTATTCTACTGGCTATGAAATATTGCATAGCTGGAAGCAGTTTTAACCTCAGGGAAGACACATGCATTAAACTCTCTGTCTAGATGAATGTTTGAGTGTGGGTACCAAGCCAAAATCCTTGTTGTTCCAGGGAGGCATGTTTTATACTTTGGAAGACTGTAATACCACACAAAGTATGGGCCCTTCACATAAAATCTTACTTGACAGTCACCGTGGATAAATCCAAAGGATGTCAACAGACTCCCTGCCAAATTGTTGACTGACTTGGCAATGTGAAATAAAAGGGTGCCAGTGTTTTATCAAACCATGACTCATTTATTAGCCATTTGCATGCTGAATAATCAGTGCTACTTGGCATCTGCTGGCAGGTTCTCTCTACCCAACCAGTATGCGCATCAGTGAAGAAGGGCGTTTGGTTGTCAACTTCAAGACTGAAGCCCGATTTCATGGGTTATTTGTGATGTCTCATTCTGGTAAGTCAATTCTGAGGTCTAATAATATCTCATAGTTGTGAATTTTATCCTGTTTATTATCTTATTCCTACTATTAAAATCTGGATCTTTTAATATGCTGTGCCCAGCAGCAGGGGCTTTATTCTATGCCAGTGGTTTGCAACCTTTTATTCATTTGCAGACCCCTAAAAATTTTGAATGGAGGTGCTGATCCCTTTGGAAAACTTAAGCATTGTCTCTGGACCCCTAAGGGTCCACAGACCACAAGTTGAAGACCATTGCTCTACGCTCATAAATTCATAATGTGTAACGAATTTCAAATACATCATGCCACATCCGCAGCTGGTGTAAATTGGAGTAGCTCCATTTATTTGAGCAGAGCTATGTTGACTTATACCAGATGAGGATCCGGTAGAAAAGAGTGTGTGAACCATATTTTGCTATTAATAAAATGTTCAGTGGCATTTAATCATATCTGAGGCCTTGATCCTGCAATCTAATCCATACAGGTTGATGCTTGTGCCCCATTGTAGCCCCATTCACTTCAGTTAGATTGCATGCAGGTGTATGGTTCCAACTGCACAGATAAATTGCAGGATTGGGGCCTAAGTGTACTTCTGGACATGAATACTGAAGGTGAACAAGAATATCTGAATAAATTAAACCCTCCAAACAAGATCATATACAATAGTGTGTTGAAGAAAAAAAACAACATTAATGAAATTATTTTAGTTTATCCAAGTTTCATTAACCGAAAAAGCTCCTTTATAGCAATTCCACTCTTTCTTTACTTTTAAAATACATACTGCATTTTACATCCAGGGCAGAGCTGAAAGAGTTACAATGCAGTAGAAATTGTTTTACGTTCCCTGGGTTGGCATTCCAGGTTAAAAATAAGAAAGGATTATAGATCTTTACCATTCCACTCACCCTGTTTTGCCTTTCTGTTAAATTTAATCTTTATACAGCTTTGGTTGCATAGCCCCATAAGAGATTGTTTAACAGATATTTGAACAAGAGTCAAGCAGGCTCAGCTGTGTTGACTATAATTGATTTTGTTTGTTTCGGTTAATAAAACCAATGCACTGTAAATGTATTAGCATCAGCCGCCATATTGTGGCTTATGAATCGCTGGGAATGCTTTTCAGGTTCTGAGACTCTGCGGCTAGACATTTAAACTGACAAGCTTGTCTGACATCTTTCTAGGCTCCTCTCTGAGCTCCATGGTTATGTCAGCTGATCACCCAGGCCTGACATTTAGCCTCAGCCTCGTGCGGAGTGAACCAACGTACAACCAACCAATACAGCAGTGGAGCTTTGTTTCAGATTTTGCGGTAAAACCTCAGCTTTCCCTTCCTTGGTTTGCTCTGTCCCAGTTCTGAAATATTTTAGTGGAAGTGCCATGTCTCTCCTTTGCTTTTAACAGGTACGAGACTATTCTGGAACATACACTGTGAAGCTGATAGCTTGTACCACGGTACCTCACCAGGAGTATAGTATACCAGTGATCTGTAATCCTAGAGAGCCAATCACATTTGACCTTGATATCCGATTCCAACAGGTACCATCAAGAAAATTTTTGCATGGTTTTTACTTGAATTCTAAAAATGTCTTTCATAGTCACGAAGGATGCTGGATTGACAGTCCTGGAGGCTGGAGTCCTTTCCTTATCCACAGAGCAGGCACACAATGGGCAACGACAGTGCAAATTACTCACGCTACTCCCACCAGGGTGACTCAGCCTTGACCTGGAGGAGACTACTGAAGGAGAGAGAGTGTGTCACAGGGCTTGTCTTCACTACTGGGGTAAGTTGACCTAAATTACGCTACTCCAGTTACGTGAATAACGTAGCTGGAGTCAACGTAGCTGAGGTCAACTTTTTCTAGTTTCTTCACTACACTGCGATGATGGGAACACTCTCCGGTCAACTTCCCTTACTCTTTTTGGAGAGCTGGAGTATTGGAGTTGACCAGAGAGTACTCTTCACTAGACCCACTAAATCAACACCACCTACATCGATTGCAGCAGCGTGAGTCTCCGTGGTAGTGAAGACCAGCCCTTAGCCTCAAGACCCAGGTGATCTTTGGCCATTCTGCTGTGACAGCTAATAGAGTGTCAGTTGTTGCCAATTTTGGTCCTGGCTTTTGTGGTGTATAACTATCCACCGGAGACTGGACTGAGATCCCAAAACTGTATCATCATCATAATAGGCACCAGTATAGGAACATAGATACATAGACAGGTAAAACTTAGCACTGATTCCTAAGGTTTTTAAGTGCTCTGCAAAGGTGGGTGAACATTATTATCCACATTTTACAGATGGAGAAACAAAAGGTGAAGGGCCAGATTGTAATAGCACCTTGTTCCAAGAATAGTCCCACTGAAGTCAATGAGTACCTGTATCACAACCTGGGCCTCAGAGTTTGAGTACATGGCAGTGCAGTCTGATCTACTGGAGTGTAAATTGCAGAGCACTCTCATGTGTTGTGCTCTATCTGCCCTATGTAGACCCTGTACCTAGTGTGTGTTTGCGAAGTCCTGTTTGAAACAGGACTACAGCAACACGAACTAGATACTTTTGAGTTCGCACCAGCAGGGTCTCCATGAGGCAGTTAGAGCACAACATGTGAGAGTGCTCTATAGTTCACACATGTAGGCAAGCCCTAAGTCACTTGTCTCAAGGTCCAAGTGAATCAAAGGTAACAATGGTAATAGAACCTGTCTCTCCTGACTTCCCGTCTAGTGCCCTATCTACTGCACAACACAACCTTGCCTGTGTTTTTTTTTTTTCAAGTTTTTATTTTTTAAATAGAATAATATGATGGATATTTGTATGTTGTCCCTCTTGGGAATTGTTTACACCATGAATGAATGAGGGTCTTTTTTAAAAGCAAGTATCAAGTAAGTGGGAAGAGTGCTTATTTTCTGGGTGTCTCTCATTCTAATACGTTGTTTTTACATTTCCTTGTTGATGCTTTTCGTGTCCTTTTTTTCTATCCCTGGGAAAGCACTGTCCTCGTGGTATTTCTACAAGACACATGGCTAGTGGCAACTCTACTACCCAAAGCCAGCCTCAGTATCTTGGGGACCAAGAAGAAAGAATCCTAGTACCCTTGTAAACAGCACCTTACTACCCCATTTGGGAAAGGATTGTTTGCACAAAGCAGGATATTTCTTCCTTTTTTGCCATCCCCTGTGCTTCTTTTTCCAAGCCTTCTGCACACCTCCTATAGGGAGGAATTGGGATCCATGCTGCACTGGGGTGTACAACCCATGCATGACCTCCCCAGATCCTGCCCCTTCTTTGTGCAGCAGAGATCACAGTGGCTTTGCTGCAGGAGGTCCTCTGGTCCCACCGATGTGCCCTTTAGTGAATTCCTACAATGTTCTTCATCCATACAAAAATCTGGCCAGCTGCAGTGATGATAGTTAATTATTGGTGTGAATGGCAAAGATTAAAAGCAAGTAAGGTGATACCCCTCTCACCCCAAATAGTCTTTACATGTTATGTTATTGAGAACCTTTTCTTAAAGTGTTTCCATCATGAAAATAATTGTATGCTTAAACTACTGCTGTAACAGCCACAAGTCAATCACTGTGTGACAGTGAGACATTCATGTGAAATTGCAAAAAAATAGATTTAAAAGAGAATGTGTCAGGGGTATATTCACAGCTATACATAGTGTTAATGGGAACTGCATAACTATATCTTATATAAGATTCAGTTATACAGTTCCCGTTAATGCTACTGTAAATTGCATGGCTAAATTCCAGTGTTACTAGCTGAAAATACATTTCCAGTTTCCTATTCATTAGACATTTACTCTCTTTAAAAGAAAAGTTTGATTCAGCCACTCTTGTTTTTCTTTCACATGCTTGTGAAAATAAGCTGGAACCCAGCTATGTGAGTGAGGCATTTGAATTTTGAGCCTCTAGGACTTTAGATCCTATAGCCTGAATCCATGCATTAAAAACTGAAAAATTCCAAACAAATTGGAAAGGAATGTCTTCTATAAACAGTGTTGTTAGGTTTCATCTACATGGAGAGTAGCGGTTGGTCTATAAGGAGAGCCTCAGCTGTATATTTTCAGTTGCCAAATCCTGCTGCTTTGATATTTTGGAGTCTGGTCTGTGGAAAAGTGATTTCAGGAGAAATGAGTAGGTCAGCTGCATAACTTCTAGTGATAGTTTCTAATGGTATTTTTATGACTCACTCCATCAGCCTCACACAAGAGCAAGTGAGAAAATTGTTCATTTACTGTTTGGGAAAAAACAGAATTCTCTCTTTTATTAGTGATTCTTTAATATCTATTTTTCTATTTATCTTTTTAAAAACAAAATGTGTGCAACTTCCAAACTGTATTCTTAGCTAATATATGTATCTTTGTTTTCCTATTACTGTTGCTCTGGTCTTCTGCCACCCCACTCCATTGTATTCTATGCCACCTGTCACATCTTGACCATATTTAGATTGTAAGCTCTGGGAATGTCTTCTGTTTTGTGTATGTAGAGTACACAGCTTCATGGGGCCCCAATAGTGATTGAACTGACCGTGGGTGTTACTGTAATATGCATAATTAAAATTGCTTTGTATCAAGTATAGAAAGGCAAACATAGTGGACACTGATGTTAATATTAATTAAGAAATGGATCGTGTAAATAAGTGCCTTTTCATAGTAAATATATCCATATAGGTGAATACACAGACCAGATTAATGACCGCATGTTGAAGAGTTTTATGCTGTATTTTAGGTCAGCGACCCAGTGGCTGCTGAGTTCAGCCTGAATACCCAGATGTTTCTCCTCTCTAAGAAGACTCTCTGGTTATCTGATGGCTCGATGGGATTTGGGCAGGAAAGCGATGTTGCTTTCACAGAAGGTAAAATACACAAATGATGGCTAGTTTATGTGACATCCTTTACTGTGTTCCACTCTATCAGCATTTTCTTTCAATCAGAACAAACTACCACCACGTGTCTTTCTGCTTTTGCCAGGCCTAAATAGGAACTGGTCACGTTGCTGGTCGCCATTCAGGGTTAGACCTGTTCAGCTCATTGCTCACTTCTCAGGGTAGCAATAATAATAATAATAATAGCGGTTTTCACATCTAAGTACTTTACAAACATTGCTGATCCTCTGACAACATCCCTAAAAGGTAAGGGTAACTGCCCCTGTATTCCTCCCGCCTCTGTAATCCTCTTCAGGAGTGCCCAGACAGGTCTCTTGTCTCCACTCATCACCTATCTGTGGGCAAAAGCATTACAGAGACACCGTATAAAAACCATGAACATGCACTAAGTATACCAGGCGTCGCCAGTCACTCTTGTTGGGCCATAGAAGGCTAAAGTCTTTCCAACCCTTCCTCATGGGTTGGGACCCCCCTTGGACAGAAGTTCCTGTCCAATTTCTGGATCAGAAAGACAAGGCCCCAAGTCAATCTAAATTCAGCCTTTTTATGCCAGAAGCTTTTTCTTTTCCCATTGGTCTCTAGAAAACTCAGTTTGAAGCAGTATATGCAAGCCTGTCCAGGGAATGGTACCTCTCTAGAGGTGTTTACAACCTAAGTGATTCACTTTAATGACCGTCCACTGTTTTTGATTCCTGGAGGAGCTGAGGTAACCCTCCCCCATTGCACTGCATACAGTCCTGGCCCAGAGTGATACGTAAAGTTAATACAATATGGTCCTTCGAAGATAGTGCATGGGATGCCAATATGTGGCACGTAAGTGAGTAAGTACTAATAGTCCTCTTTGTACAGATGGGGAAAACAAGGCAGATTAATTGATTTGTCCTCTCAATGGAAATCA
The DNA here is from genome assembly GCF_003597395.2 of Chelonoidis abingdonii. Classification (NCBI taxonomy): domain Eukaryota; kingdom Metazoa; phylum Chordata; order Testudines; family Testudinidae; genus Chelonoidis; species Chelonoidis abingdonii. Next base: position 318,906,707 of record NC_133769.1, on the reverse strand, counting down.
AAGTTCAAACTGAGATTAGATTTCAGGAATTCTTGCTTTGAAGGTCTAAGCTCACACTCCAAGGAGGGACAGCCAGATCTAGCAAATAGAGCTCTGGACTGGGACTCAGGAGACCAGGGTTCTATCCATGTCTCTGCCACTGATTTGTTGTGTGCCCTTGGCAAATTACCCAGCCTGTGTCTATCTTGGCTATTTAGAATGTAAGCTGTTCAGGATGAGGACTGTCTCTTGCTGTGTGGTGGTACAGGACCTGGCGTAATGGGACTTTAGTCTCTATCAAAACCTTTAAGTGCTTCTGTAATACACATAGTAAACAACAAGCCACATATCTCTCTGAAGACAAATTCACAGTGTACTATTCACTCTGATGTTTGTTTGACTCTTAGATATGGACTCTCATGGTCTGCTACTGACAGTGCTCTTTTGTTGCATATTTTTGACAACCCACAAGTCTTTTGTGGGTTTAGCAAGCAAAACCTGCCTCACATTTTGGCAGGCAGCAGAAGTCTTTAAAACTCCATACGTCTCTCTTCGGTTTTGGCAAAGTTAAATGTGAACAGATTTAATCAAGTGTTAAGAGCCCACTCTGGAAATAATAGAGGAATGATTTCCCATAGAGTAGATGTCATTTTCATTGTGCCAAGTGCTGCCCATCTAACTAAGTATTAGCAAGTTCTGATGGCCTGTGGCCAAGGTCCTGCTGACATAGAAGGTATCTTGCTATTCCAGACATAGTGTTAGAAGACAAAAGGCTGCAGTCCAAGATGGGATTTGGGGAGGACAGCAGTGGCTCTATATATCTTTGCTCCTTGTGAATTATGAGTCCAGCAGCACCCAACTCAATTTTTGAGCAGCCCTAGTGGCTGCTTTCAGTTATAGCAGCCTTGTGTGACCACTTATGGGCTACTCTGCTGGCCCAGAATATATGGAGCACCGTGCATTCTAGCCATGCCTCTTCCTGCCCCTCAGGCAAACCCCTAAGCTGGGAGCTCTGCAGGAAGGTATTGTAGGTCTACCCCAGCCATGGAACACAACCCATTTCCTACTGCCAGCGAGATTCCTGCAAGCGAGAATCCACCTGGGTTCCAGTCCATTTATGTTGCTAGAGCAGTGTAAAGGAACTGGAGCACAGCTCAGAATTGAGGCCAATTTGTTAAAAGGAGTGTGATTGTTTCTTATAACCTGCTGTTTCACAGTACATGTGTCTGACCACCATCAGCACTTGGATAATTGCTTTACAGAATGATATATTGTGTTTGAAACAATGATTGTTTTCAGGTGATATTATATATGGTCGTGTGATGGTGGATCCAGTACAGAACCTCGGTGATTCCTTTTATTGTAGCATTGAGAAGGTTTTCCTGTGCACTGGAGCAGATGGATATGTACCCAAGTTTAGTCCACCAAATGCAGAATATGGCTGTCTAGCTGATTCTCCATCCCTCTTATATAGATTTAAGATTGTGGTAAGTATTCTTCATTTAATCAAAAGCATGTGTAATTTTTTTTCAGATTTTCAACACAATTTGTTGTTTTGAGCCTGTTGCAGGGCAAGGGTCTCTTAAGAATATACCTACCAGAGGATGTTAGGGAGGTTCCCAAACCTGAGCCATCCTTTGTAGGTGACAAATCTAAGGAATTGTCATAGATTGAAGTGTCATTAGAGGAGGTTTTGGAATTAATTATAAACTTAACAGTAACAAGTCACCGGGACCAGATGGCATTCACCCAAGAGTTCTGAAAGAACTCAAATATGAAATTGCGGAATTATTAACTATGGTTTTTAACCTATCCTTTAAATCATCTTCTGTATCCAGTGACTGGAAGATAGCTAATGTATTGCCAATATTTAAAAAGGGCTCTAGAGATGATCCTGGCAGTTACAGACCACTAAGTCTAATGTCAGTACCGAGCAAATTAGTTGAAACAATAACAAAGAATAAAATTATCAGACACATGGAAGAACATAAATTGTTGGGCGAAAGTCAACATGGTTTCTGTAAAGGGAAATCATGTCTTACTAATTTATTAGAGTTCTTTGAAGGGCTTGTGGACAAATGTTGACAAGGGGGATCCAGTGGACATATTGTACTTAGATTTCCAGAAAGCCTTTGACAGGATCCCTCACCACAGGCTCTTATGAAAATTAAGTTGTCATGGGATGGGAGGGAAGATCCTTTCATGGACTGAGAACTGGTTAAAAGACAGGGAACAAAGGGTAGGAATAAATGGCAAATTTTCGGAATGGAGAGGGGTAACTAGTGGTGTTCCCCAAGGATCATTCCTAGGACCAATCCTATTCAACTTATTCATAAATGATCTGGAGAAAGGGGTAAACAGTGAAGTGGCAAAATTTGCAGATGATACTAAACTGAATCGATATAGTTAAGGCCAAAGCAGACTGTGAAGAACGTTAACAAGATCTCACAAAACTAAAAAAAGAACAGGAGTACTTGTGACACCTTAGAGACTAATAAATTTATTTGAGCATAAGCTTTCATGGGCAACAGCCCACTTCTTCAGGTGCATAGAATGGAATAGTAAGGAGATATATATACATACAGAACATGAAAAGGTGGAAGTAGCCATATCAAAACTCTAAGAGGCTAATTAATTAAGATGAGCAATTATCAGCAGGAAAAAAAAACTTTGGTAGTGATAATCAGAGTGGCCCATTTCAGCAGTTGACACGAGGTGTGAGGATGCCTTAACAGGGGGAAATAGATTCAATCTGTGTGATCTCAGCCATTCCCAGTCTCTGTTCAAGCTAAATTAATGGTATCTAGATTGCATATTAATTCAAGTTCAGCAGTTTCTCATTGGAGTCTGTTTTTGAAGCTTTTCTGTTGCAAAATGGCCACTTTAAGTCTTTTACTGAGTGACCAAGAGGTTGAAGTGTTCCCTACTGGTTTTGAATGTTATGGTTCCTGATGTCAGATTTGTGTCCATTATTCCTTTGTGTAGAGACTGTTCAGTTTGGCCAATGTACATGGCAGAGGGGCATTGCTGGCACGTGATGTATATATCACATTGGTAGAATGTGCAGGGAAATGAGCCGGATGGCATGGCTGATGTGATTAGGTCCTATGATGGTGTCACTTGAATAGGTATGTGTGACAGAGTTGGCATCGGCTTTGTTGCAAGGATAGGTTCTATAACAGGACTGTAACAAGGTTTAAAAGAGAACTAGATAAATTCATGGAGTTTAAGTCCATTAATGACTATAGCCAGGATGGGTAAGGAATGGTGTCCCTAGCCTCTGTTTGTCAGAGGGTGGAGATGGATGGCAGGAGAGAGATCACTTGATCATTGCCTGTTAGGTTCACTCCCTGTGGGTCACCTGGCATTGGCCGCTGTCGGCAGCCAGGGTGCTGGGCTGGATGGACCCTTGGTCTGACCCAGTATGGCCATTCTTATGATCTTCCATCAAGTTTTTTACTTCAGTTCTAGTCTAGTGCAGCTTGGTTAGGGCATAATATTGTTATCCAGAACCTTCTGTGTGCTGGTTACAACTTGGTTAATCCCACCAGGGAGTCTCAGCAGTTGTGGCATATTTTACACTTTGATTTCTCAAGATAACAGTATGACATGTTGCTTGTATAGTCTCATATATTTAAGCTTGGAAGGGTTAGATTTTTATCAGTAAAAGTTGAGGAACATTGATTTCACTGTACACATACAAACCACAAAAATATTTCCATTGATAATAGTTAAAGTTTCTAGATAGGCAAAATAAGCGAAATGCTGCTTGAGAACTTATTAGAGTTTGATTTAAGGATATTTGCTTTATGTATTTTGACATGTAATGTTGACAATTTGGGTTTAAAGCTTTAACTTTTTGAGTCTCAATATCTACTGTCATTAAATGATTATTTTCTGATGCCCATATTGTCCCACAACTGTGAAAATTTAAATCAATAAAAATAGAAAAAATGCTTTAAAATAAACATTGATATTTTCCATCAACATTATTTTAAAAACTCATCAAAATCTGTCAAGCCTACATATATTGTACACTTCAAAACAGGAAAACCCACACCAGAAGTAACAACAACAGAATAACTTTAATTTTCAGGAACAGGTAATTTTGCTTATTAAATGGGAACAGTGAGGGCATTCAGTTGAATGAGATTTTATTGATATGATGAGTGTACAAATGTTTATAAAGTGTAAGAAACAAATCAGACACCTGGGGTGTCTGTTGGGGCAGGTAGAACTGTTACCCAGTTTTTGGATTTGATTTCCTGTATCCATTGTCATTACTGTCCATTCATTCCTGAATTGGTGGAGGTGCGCTGTGTGTATGGATATGATGCCATCTCTGCCATCTCTCTGATTTCTCAGGCACAGTTTTCCCTCAGTCCTTTTGGATTTGTCAATACCTGCTATTTGCATTACCTACTCTGTCCTGGCAATAGTAATCAAGCAGTAGTTCTGGCTTCCAGATAGACCTCTTGGGACATTTAGAGAAGGAGAGGAGTCTACCTCATAGCTGAGACTGCTCTTTTCATTCCAGCATCCTTTAAAAGGACCCTGTGGTAGCAGCTTTTTTCATTACATTTCTCCCCGAGCTTTGACTATGATTTTCCTAGAGATTACGTAGTGTAAAAATGTCTCTTCAAATTGCATGTGTCCAACAGAATAAGTGAGAAGCTCTCATAATCTTCCTCACCCTCATTTTACAGTGCTTAAACGCTGATCTGTAGGAAATGGTGATCAGAATCTTGAAGGCAGAACCTGCTATCTCCTTTTCATGTTGCACAGTACCCCAGTACTTGCCTCTGAAGAAAGAAATCCCGTGAAAAGGGGTACCTAACCCTTTATAAGCATTCTGCCTAGAACTTGACCCTCGTGTCTGCAAGTTTAGGAGTGCAGTGAGATTCACTGAGGGGACATCTCCCTCATGTTTGTCAGCAGGGGGTTGAGTCATCGTGGTGGGTCAGTCAGTGGGTGAGACAACCTAGAAGGGTTGAATCAAATATTGAATCATTTTGGGTCCCTGGATTTCCTTGGAAACTGAGCCCCTCGTACCATGGCACAAAAATCTCCTGTGGAAGGGAGAGTGAAGTGAAGGGAATACGCTTAAATCTGATGTCTCCTACCTCTCTCTAAGGTATGCCTTCTGCCACGGTCCTGAGCTGGAGCAGCAGAGGAAGGTTGATTGGACAGATCTGGAGGGGCTGCTTCCAGGAGCTATCCAGGGTTGTCCAATGTAGAGTAATCATCTGATCATCTTCAGACCTAGGGTAAAATTTTCTAAAGCATCTAAGTCTCATTTTCAGAAGTGACTTAGGCTCTTAAGAAGCCTAAGTCCCATTGACTTTAAATGAGACTTAGACTCCTAAGGCTACTTTGGTGCTTTTGAAAATTATACCACTAGTCTAAATAAAAGGTAAATTAGTCCTTGCCAGACATCTGCTCCTTTTCCTTAAGGGAGTCAGTGAGGTGGTTTGAGCTGGCAGAAGATTCTATGTGATGGCCAAGGACTCAAGTTTCAGGGGGAGGAAGTTAGGCATTGAGCTGGGAGGCCTGTTTCTAGGAGAGAGTCGTTCAAGCTTTTGATGTTAGTGTTTTAGAGTCCTCACCTATTTACAATTTAAAGGTAATCTGTGAAATGGGGGAGGAATGGGTTTCTGCCTGTCTTTATAATAATCTGTAAAGAAGGTGTGAAAGGATTTTTTCTTTAAAAAAAAAAAAAAAAGCTCTAGAATTTCCCTCCATTTTATTTCTGTGGCAAAAATCCTCAGGCAGTAAAGAAATTAGTGCTAGTCAGATATAATCACAGTGTTGCTGAAGAGCACTTTTTTTCCTTAGGAATGCACCAGATTACATAAAATAGTATGTGTTGATTATGTTCCTGGGAAAATTGCATTTCCATGTGAATATAAAAACTTCTTTCTTTGCGGAAGTGAATGTGCGAATGTACAGGACACAAACAGCATTATTTTTCCCTTTCACCATTTAGGACAAAGCTCAACCAGAGACACAAGCCACAAGCTTTGGAAATGTGCTTTTTAATGCAAGACTAGCAATAGATGATCCTGAGGCAATTCCTTTAGTCAAGCAACCTGGCTCAGATGGATTTAAAGTGGACTCAACACCACTGTTTCAGGTGAGCAATCTATGGGTCAGCCTCAAGAGTACTGTGCTAAGAATCTAAAACAGAGTCAGGCATCATATAAGGAAATACTTAATTATAAGAATAATGAACTTGAGGATGTGTAAACTGCAATAAGGACACCAATACCATTGAAGTCAGTGAATTTGCATAGATGTAAACCAGTATAAGTGAAAGCAGGGCCCAGAATATTCATGGAGATTGAACCAATCCCCTGTAGCTCTCTCTGTCTTATTTTTTTGGTATTTCCTCTTGTTTTTTGCCCTTTCCAGTTTTTTGAGGCTACAGCCCAGGTCACTCATGTACCATGCTGTTGTACATACGTATACTGCAAAGTTGAAAATTATTTGTAAATTATGATAAAGTGACCTGCTTTTGACTCCAGTCCTGGACTGGGAGGGAGAGGTGGAGGTGGGGGAAATCTCGAGAGGAAAAGTTCAGGATGAGTGATGATGAAGAGAACAGTGGACTAGGACTGGTCTTGAGCTGTGCTAACTGCTCTTGGAATTGAAGTCTCAGAGAGAGATGATGTGGGGGAACTTGGAAGGGGCATACAGGGCAGGGGAACTCTTATCCCGGGATACTTTAAGGTCTTGATGCAACTTCCATTTAAGTCAATGGAAAGATTCCCACTGACTTCAGCCGGAGTTGGATAAGGCCTTAAATGCACCTCATAAGACCTTTCAGAGCCAGGACTCTTCTCCTCTGGACTTTATACACCAACCCAACGTAAACTTTTTCATGGACAGTAAAAAAAAAAAAAAAAAATAAAAAAATAAAGCCCTAGCAAAATCAAACAAATGCTTACTAAGTTAAGGTTGAAAGTACATTTCAGCAAAGTCCAGCTAACTAAAGTTACCAAAACAGTATCACTTTCTGTACAACCATTCTACACCATCCAAAGCACAAGACCGCTTGAACGTTTAGAAGTGAGCAGGTAAGGGATCCAACTACTTCCTCGATGCCATATCTTTCATTCATGCTCAGCCTCTTCATTTATGCAGCCCATACAAATTTTACTTTGCCCCTTTAATATTTGCAAAAACATATGCGAAGGTCAAAATAAGTAAGTAGAAGAAACGATAGGGAGCCCTTACTCTGATTGTTGAACATTTTAAGCACATGTGGAATCCCATTAAAACCAGTGGGATTGTTTGACTGAGTAACTGCTCACCCATGTAAGTAAGGGTTTCACAATCTGGCATATAGAGATTGTCAAATCCCATTTGCTATTTGAGGGTTCTGTTTCCAGTAATAACCTAGTCATTTGTTCTGCCCTCTTAGGCTGACAACACAATGAGAATGGCAAGAGTCAATGGTAACTAGGTGTACAGAAGGCAGTCTGGGCATAAAAGGAAATTATAGGAAGGTAATGCTGAGATGGGGTGTCAGGCAGTAAACACAGTTTATTAAAACTAGATATGGTCTAGCCATGAAATGCTCTAGAGAGCCAAGGTGTCTTTTATTGGACCAACTTCTGTTGGTGAAAGAGATGAGTTTTCGAACTACACAGAGCTCTTCTTCAGATTTGAAAAGACTTGTCTCTTTCACCAACAAAAGTTGGTTCAATAAAAGTTCACCCACCTTGTCTCTCTAATATCCTGGTACCGACATGACTACAACAACGCTGTGAACATGAAATGACCTGTTCATTGCATGCCCTCTTTTTGATGAGCTGGTACAAATTCAAGGCCAAATTGTGGCTCACCTCTGGTTGGGCATGCATAGTGGGCAGAATGTGCAATGAGTCTTTCACTTCTGAAGTGCAGCCGTAACTGTAGTCCTTGCACAAGGACTCTGTGAGTCCAATGACACTAAATCACCAAAAAAGGCCAGGGAGGAGATGGCTCATGCGCCTTCATCTGCACCAGGCAGCAATGGAGGCTGGCAATGGAGGGACTTGGGCTCCACACCCTGTGTGTAACGGATAGCATGATTGCCAATTCCTGCTGGGGTGCTTGGCATGTGGCATATTCTTTCTGAGCATGGCCTCAGGAGTGCTGTCAAGGCATTTCAGGATCAGATGATGAAATAGCTTGCAATTTGCTTCTCAGTTTGTATTGGTGTTTAACCACTTCATCGAGGTGGATAATGTTGAACAAAATGTGTTTTCTAGGTGTCTTTGGGTAGAGAATGGTACATACATACAATCTACACTGTGAGATCAAAAGAAAGTGCCAACCGAGGTATTGGCAAAAGAAGTGTGGAGTACCAATATCACTCTCTGGTCAGCGGTGGGAATCCAGGAACTTCAATGCAGATACGTCAGAAGAGAGGGGTCAAAGAAGCTCCAGAGCTTGCTAAAGAAATTGGCATAGAAAACAGCAGAGGAACTAACATTCAGCACATAGCTTTGGATCGCACCAACAAGAAACAGATCCCACAAAGAGAAGTTACAGTCAATGGAATTCTCCCCAGGGAGCTGAATAACAGGAACCCAGAGGTCAAGATAGTCATGATCATTGGCGGAGCTGCTGCCGTTTTACTTGCCATCGGTTTAATTGCAATTATTATTTTACTGTTAAAGCATAAACAGAGCTCAGAGAAGAAAGAAGTCGCAAAGGGATCAGGGAGCTGTGAGCCAATGATGCCACCACATAATTACACTAGTGACAGCTCTGAGGTTTGATTCCAAGACCATGGGATTTGAATCTGTCTCGAGAGTGCCTCAAAGATAAACTTGAGCTGCTGCTTGTTAGCAGAAGGTCACCATTATGCTTGGAAATTAAAAGATCGTATGGCTCTAGCTGTACTTGAAAATATCCATTTGAGCTCTGGCTACCATTCTCACACATAAAGGAAGAATCCAACCCAAACCTCCTGTTTTGCACAGTAGGCAATCCTGATGTCCGTACATCATGCACTAATGTTAAGCTGCATTGCAAGAAACTGCATTGCAAAGGAGAGATTTTTTTATTTTGTTTTTGTGTTTTCTTTCAATTAAAAAGAAGAAATTATCCAAAGGTGCTAGTGAACCCCTCTCGGCAATACAAAAGGAAGTCTCTTATTACTGTACTCTTGTCTCCAATGCAGACACTCTCTGAATGATTTCTCACAAAGAACTTCCTTGTTGTTGTTGTTAGTCTGTAGAGTGTGAAAATCCTCTGGCCTGATTTAGCCCAGTTAGAGTCCTTTGGCTTCAGTTAAGTTACTCCAGTGATGAATTGTATCCCTTGCATTTAACTGACATTTCTTCCAAAGACAAATAGATTAGTCACAACAGAGTTACAAGCAGGCACATATGCCAGGATACATTACACATTCTTCGCTGGGAATTCACAATCAGCTATTTAACCTGACTTTTTTTTTCTTCTTCTGTTTTTTTTTTTCCTTATTTAAGTTTATATAAAACCAAAGAATATGATAATGTCCAGAAGGAAGCTTGATTTTTACAGACGCTGGATAGTTGTGTCCTCTTACGCTTATAATGGATTATATTTGTACAGTAAATTGTATTTGTCAGTGCACATCCAATGATGGGAAATGCATGATTTGGTAACATTGCAGTGTCTAGATGAGGGGTAGTGTTAGATTCAAAATGCAGAAGACAAGGTTCTGTTCGAACTGAGGCTATGAATTGGGATGTAGAATTCAGTGCTTACTAGGCAGTTACCATATTACAAGTGGCAACAACGGGAAGAAAATACAAACATTTTATGGGAGCAAGTTGTATGTATTAAGTTGATGCATAATCACTGTGCCTCTTGAG
>NC_133769.1:318889096-318896872 GCF_003597395.2 Chelonoidis abingdonii | reverse complement strand
ACAGAAGGCAGTCTGGGCATAAAAGGAAATTATAGGAAGGTAATGCTGAGATGGGGTGTCAGGCAGTAAACACAGTTTATTAAAACTAGATATGGTCTAGCCATGAAATGCTCTAGAGAGCCAAGGTGTCTTTTATTGGACCAACTTCTGTTGGTGAAAGAGATGAGTTTTCGAACTACACAGAGCTCTTCTTCAGATTTGAAAAGACTTGTCTCTTTCACCAACAAAAGTTGGTTCAATAAAAGTTCACCCACCTTGTCTCTCTAATATCCTGGTACCGACATGACTACAACAACGCTGTGAACATGAAATGACCTGTTCATTGCATGCCCTCTTTTTGATGAGCTGGTACAAATTCAAGGCCAAATTGTGGCTCACCTCTGGTTGGGCATGCATAGTGGGCAGAATGTGCAATGAGTCTTTCACTTCTGAAGTGCAGCCGTAACTGTAGTCCTTGCACAAGGACTCTGTGAGTCCAATGACACTAAATCACCAAAAAAGGCCAGGGAGGAGATGGCTCATGCGCCTTCATCTGCACCAGGCAGCAATGGAGGCTGGCAATGGAGGGACTTGGGCTCCACACCCTGTGTGTAACGGATAGCATGATTGCCAATTCCTGCTGGGGTGCTTGGCATGTGGCATATTCTTTCTGAGCATGGCCTCAGGAGTGCTGTCAAGGCATTTCAGGATCAGATGATGAAACAGCTTGCAATTTGCTTCTCAGTTTGTATTGGTGTTTAACCACTTCATCGAGGTGGATAATGTTGAACAAAATGTGTTTTCTAGGTGTCTTTGGGTAGAGAATGGTACATACATACAATCTACACTGTGAGATCAAAAGAAAGTGCCAACCGAGGTATTGGCAAAAGAAGTGTGGAGTACCAATATCACTCTCTGGTCAGCGGTGGGAATCCAGGAACTTCAATGCAGATACGTCAGAAGAGAGGGGTCAAAGAAGCTCCAGAGCTTGCTAAAGAAATTGGCATAGAAAACAGCAGAGGAACTAACATTCAGCACATAGCTTTGGATCGCACCAACAAGAAACAGATCCCACAAAGAGAAGTTACAGTCAATGGAATTCTCCCCAGGGAGCTGAATAACAGGAACCCAGAGGTCAAGATAGTCATGATCATTGGCGGAGCTGCTGCCGTTTTACTTGCCATCGGTTTAATTGCAATTATTATTTTACTGTTAAAGCATAAACAGAGCTCAGAGAAGAAAGAAGTCGCAAAGGGATCAGGGAGCTGTGAGCCAATGATGCCACCACTTAATTACACTAGTGACAGCTCTGAGGTTTGATTCCAAGACCATGGGATTTGAATCTGTCTCGAGAGTGCCTCAAAGATAAACTTGAGCTGCTGCTTGTTAGCAGAAGGTCACCATTATGCTTGGAAATTAAAAGATCGTATGGCTCTAGCTGTACTTGAAAATATCCATTTGAGCTCTGGCTACCATTCTCACACATAAAGGAAGAATCCAACCCAAACCTCCTGTTTTGCACAGTAGGCAATCCTGATGTCCGTACATCATGCACTAATGTTAAGCTGCATTGCAAGAAACTGCATTGCAAAGGAGAGATTTTTTTATTTTGTTTTTGTGTTTTCTTTCAATTAAAAAGAAGAAATTATCCAAAGGTGCTAGTGAACCCCTCTCGGCAATACAAAAGGAAGTCTCTTATTACTGTACTCTTGTCTCCAATGCAGACACTCTCTGAATGATTTCTCACAAAGAACTTCCTTTTTGTTGTTGTTAGTCTGTAGAGTGTGAAAATCCTCTGGCCTGATTTAGCCCAGTTAGAGTCCTTTGGCTTCAGTTAAGTTACTCCAGTGATGAATTGTATCCCTTGCATTTAACTGACATTTCTTCCAAAGACAAATAGATTAGTCACAACAGAGTTACAAGCAGGCACATATGCCAGGATACATTACACATTCTTCGCTGGGAATTCACAATCAGCTATTTAACCTGACTTTTTTTTTCTTCTTCTGTTTTTTTTTTTCCTTATTTAAGTTTATATAAAACCAAAGAATATGATAATGTCCAGAAGGAAGCTTGATTTTTACAGACGCTGGATAGTTGTGTCCTCTTACGCTTATAATGGATTATATTTGTACAGTAAATTGTATTTGTCAGTGCACATCCAATGATGGGAAATGCATGATTTGGTAACATTGCAGTGTCTAGATGAGGGGTAGTGTTAGATTCAAAATGCAGAAGACAAGGTTCTGTTCGAACTGAGGCTATGAATTGGGATGTAGAATTCAGTGCTTACTAGGCAGTTACCATATTACAAGTGGCAACAACGGGAAGAAAATACAAACATTTTATGGGAGCAAGTTGTATGTATTAAGTTGATGCATAATCACTGTGCCTCTTGAGAAACATGCTGTTTTATGAGTAACTTCACTTTTTGAAGTATAATTCTAGTTTTCTCTGTCTTTTTAGTCAAGGTAATATGACATCAGCATGTTCTGCAGAAGACTGGATCAATGGTGCTTCATTTCAGTGTTTATCCAGTTAGGGCCTGATCCACCCAAAAGGTGTCTCTGCAGCTGCTGGCCCACAGAAGCTCTGTCATCTCCACAGTCTTAGTCGGTTGTTCTTGCTCTGAGAGATTCTGACCCTCTCTCACATCCACATAAAGCAGGGGTAATTCCATTGCAGTCAGTGGAGTTAAACCAGTGTCAGATCAGAATCAGGCTCTTTGTGCTGTTTCTAGAACATCCTCTTTCTCTACTATAGAATCACAGAGGGACCCATCTGGACTCTTTTACTCTGGAGTTACACTGATGTGAGTCTAGTGACTCCAGAAGAGTTAATCTAGATTTGCACAAGTGACTGAGATCAGAAACTAACCCACTGATTCCTTATGGGTTTATCCTAATGGGCTGTATGATCTAAAGACATTTTCAGCGCTCTCAGGGTATGTCTACACTGCAGTTAGATACTCACAGCTGGCCCATGCCCAGCTTACTCAGGCTCGCAGAGCTCAGGCGAAAGGGCTGTTTAAGCCCAAATCAGCTGGCATGGGCCAGCCATGGGCACCTAATTGCAGTGTAGACATAGCCTGAGAGCCAAACCCTACCTTTCTCCTGTTTAAATCAGCCAGAAAGCATACTGGCCTTCAAATGTTACCAAACATTTTTGGCCTGAAACAGTTATTTACAGAAGCCCAGAAGGCACCCTTTGTATTATAACTTTCTCCCACTAAGTTCACCATTGATTTGCTGTATGTCTCTAATGATGTTTGTGTTTTTGAGACCCATGTTATAATTCATGCCAGATATATCAAAGATTTAAACTGGCAGATATTTTTTGCTTTTACCTCAAATTCAGAAGTAGATAAGTAGCAACAACAATCTAAGGCCAAATATGCCTTTGTGTCTGCATACGAATCCCACTGAGATCAAGGGGCGTAATGCACAGCCAAATGCAGAATTTGTCCCCTAGGTTCTACGTGTACAGAGAACCAGCAATAAATGACTCTATAGTAAAATGGAACATATGTAAATAATAGCAAACTTCAATATTTGTAATAGGCCTGTTTTCTACAAGCAGAGAAGTAATTTAAAAAAAAGATATAATAAAAACAGAAATTAGGGATTTATCACTAAAGCTATTTTTCTGCTTTTGAATGTTAACAAATAGGAATGCCGTTTGGTAACACTGATGCAAAATCTTCTTGTTATTCCTTTTATTAAGTCAAGCTGGGACTCATTTATTTTACAAGCCAAACACTGAGCCTGTTAGGCAGTATAGTAATTACTTTAAACAAGCCCAACACAATTACTGATTACTCAGAGGACTTTGTAACAGTACAGTAAAAACCAGCCTGGCACCCTTAGAGTACTGGAACGGTAACTGAGCAGTTATCCAAATTCAGTTTATTTAAAATCTTTATTGGGGATTAAAGCCTCTTGTGTTTGGGGATTTTTTTTAAATAAAAAAAAACTATATAAAACAATATAGAATCAAAACTGCTGATAAAAAAAAAATGGGGGAGGATCAAACACTGAAAAGATAAGACAAGTATCATTGAGATGTATGAGGTAGATCCTGAAATCCTCTCTTACAAAACTCCCATTGGTTTCAGTAAGATCTGCCAGATTTGTGCCATAATTAAAAAATTGGGTTTCTTAGAATTTAGCGGATTATAAATACATCTGTAACAGAATGCCTTTTTACTATGGCTTCAGGATTTCAGTTTTCACCAAGATCATTTGAGGCCTATTAACATTTGCTCTTCTGCTTAAAAAGGGGCTTTCTGTATACTAATTTGAATAAGTGCCTCAATCCCAGTTACTGTGCACAGATACATTTATCAAGTTTCAGAGTAGCAGCCATGTTAGTCTGTATCCGCAAACAGAACAGGACTATTTGTGGCACCTTAGAGACTAACAAATTTATTTGAGCATAAGCTTTCGTGTGCTACAGCCCACTTCATCGGATGCATAGACTGGAACATACAGCAAGAAGATATTTATACATACAGAGAACACGAAAAGGTGGAAGTTGCCATACCAACTCTAAGAGGCTTATCAATTGAGATGAGCTATTATCAGCAGGAGAAAAAAAACTTTTGAAGTGATAATCGAGATGACCCATAGAAGGTGTGAGGATAGATTCAATTGAATCTATTTCCTCATGTTAAGTATCCTCACATCTTCTTTGGGTCATCTCAGTTATCATTTCAAAAGTTTTTTTTCTCCTGCTGGTGATAGCTCATCTCAGTTGATTGGACTTTTACAGTTGGTATGGCAACTTCCACCTTTTCATGTTCTCTGTATGTATAAATATCTTGCTGTATGTTCCAGTCTATGCATCCAATGAAGGGGGCTGTAGCACACGAAAGCTTATGCTCAGATAAATTTGTTAATCTCTAAAGTGCCACAAGTACTCCTGTTCTTTTTGCAGATACATTTATATTTATCTATACACTCAATAAATTAACTGTATTTTTTAAGCTATTTGCAGATTTTTGTACTGAGCCTACTTTCCTGTGGAGAGATTATACTACTATCAATAACCAGCATTATTAGGACTTTTATACAGTAATTACTGTATTGTAATTTGTTGTTTGGATGCATATAGATTTTGTTACACTGTCAAAATGATTTGCACCCATATTTATTTGAAACAACTTGTTTGTTTATGGCTGTTGTATTTGGCATTTATATCAGGAAAAAAATATAGCTACTTCCCCTTTTGTTACTAATCAAGTATTTATATATAAGTATCAGATTATTGAGAAAGGCCAGTAACATGCTACTGGGGTAAGTACTGTAATTTATCATTCAGATAGTCAAGCACAAATTTACCATAGTCTGCAATAAACCTCTTGTTTTTTTCATTCTTCTTGTGATTGTTTCCCAGTATAAAATGATTAGTGCAAGGTTTGTTTGCTTTTTAATTTAAGAACTCTGGTTTCATTCCTGGACCACAAGTGGAATGGCCAGTAACGAATGGATGTTTCATATCTAGTGTTACAGATTCTGAAGATCAGACAGAGCGATAGACAGAAGTACCACACACACTAGGGACCAATATATTTTTACCGCAATCACTAAAATACTGACTGCAAAGGGGTAGTCTGAAAAATGACATCACATTCCTGTCAGATCATTTGTGCTGGTCAGTGCAGCAACCTTCAATCCACTGAAAATATGACTTTTAGAGCAGTGATCCTTGAAGGAGGTACAGTACTGCAAGATGGCAGAAGTCCAGAGTGAGGAGATGGATAGCAGAGATACCCCACCTATGCAATGACCTTGGAAATATGCTTGGGTTTAATTCCCCTCTTTTCTCATGGCCGATTAAGAGAAATCTCGGTTTGGAAAGGGTCGCATCGTGGATCAATATACAAACATTGCCAGATTCGAGCCCTTTGTAGGCTTTGTTTGTTACCCAGCTTTGTACTATCAGCGTTTCCTGTATTTTACGAAGACACAGGCAGCAGTGGGCAGTTTTCACAAAACCATCACTCCATGTCTGACCTCTCAGTCCTTGTCCTCCAAGGAAACTTGCACAACATCTTCAAAAGATGAGCCTGGGAGCTTAAATTCGTAACTTTGCTAGACACTGAAAATCATGGACTCAGTAAAGACACTAGATTTATGGCTTATTACAACCATGCGTAACCCACTAATCCTGTGTCCTATGACTGCAGAGGTGTTAACTGCTCACTAAACCTTGGTCTTTTGCAGTACGTGTTAACTCCTTATGCTAAACAATCTGTTCCATCTTGTATTTAGGTGTGACACTCTGGGTATATCTACACTACGAAATTAGTTCGATTTAATAGAAGTCAATTTTTTAGAAATCGATTTAATACTGTGGTTTGTGTGTGTCCCCACTAAGTGCATTAAGTTGGCAGTGTGTGTCCACAATACCGAGGCTAGTGTCAACTTTTGGAGTGTTGCACTGTGGTAGCTATCCCACAGTTCCCGCAGTCTCCACCCCCCATTGGAATTCTGGGTTGCGGTCCCAATGCCTGATGGGCCAAAAACATTTTCATGGGTGGTTCTGGGTACATCTCATCAGCCCCCCTGCATCCCCTGCATGAAAGCAACGGGGAAAAATCATTTCTCGCCTTTTTTCCTGGATTACCCATGCAGATGACATACCACGGCGAGCATGGAGCCTGCTCAGGTCACTGTCACCACACGTCTCCTGGGTGCTGCTGACAGACACGGTACTGCAGTGCTACACAGCAGCAGCTCCTTGCATTTGCAAGTTGGCAAAGACGGTTTCCAGCCATACTGTACCATCTGCTGCTGTCATGGGTGCTCCTGGCCAGCCTCGGTGAGATCGGTCAGAAGCGCTTGGACAGACGTGTGCTCCTGGCCAGTCTCGGTGAGGTCAGTGCCTGGACAAAAATGGGAATGACTCCCCAGGTCATTCTCTTCTTTGTTTTGTCTAGTGGAGATTCAGTCCTGCCTGGAATATCAGGCAAGCCTACTAAAGAACCAGAGAGGCAAATGGCCGCTCCGGGTCAGAGCCCCAGACATGCCGCTTCTATGATCAACTGCATACCACTACCCCTCCACTGTCCATGGACACCTGCAAGGGGGGAGCCTCATGCAACATGTATGAGGATTTTGTGGATGAGGAGGATGAGAAGGAGGAGAATGTGCAGTAGGCAAGCGGAGAATCCATTCTCCCTGGCAGCCAGGACCTTTTCATCACCCTAGAGCCAATACCCTCCCAGGGTGAATTATTCCTGGACTCTGAAGGTGGAGAAAGCACCTCTGGTAAGAGCACATATTTAACTACACTATGGGGTTAAAAGCAATTGTGTTTAATATTTGATTTTTCTTGAACAATTGGGATACATTCGCGGCCGATACAGCTACTGGAAAAGTCTGTTAACGTGTCTGGTGGTGGAGTGGGAATCCTCCAGGGGCATCTCCATGAAGCTCTCCTGGAGGTACTCTGAAAGCCTTTGCAAAAGGTTTCGGGGAAGGGCTGCCTCATTTTGTCCTCCAGGACACTTTACCACGCCAAGCCAGTAGCAAGTAGTCTAGAATCATTGTAGCACAAAGCATGGCAGCAAATGGTCCTGGGTTTTGGTCGCATTCGTGCAACATTCGGTCATTATCTTTCTCTGTCAGCCTCAGGAAGGTGAAATCATTCATAATCACCTAGATGAAATAGGGGAATTTTTGTAAGGGAACAGTAATCCCCTCTGTTTGATTATCCCCAGCACATTAGACCCCAGTCATGCTGGGATGTTTGCGCTTGGCTAAAAGGGATCATCCCAGAGAATAGCCATGTGGG
>NC_133769.1:318869661-318888521 GCF_003597395.2 Chelonoidis abingdonii | reverse complement strand
TGCAGGTCATAGTAGATGGCTTTTCTGCAATGGGATTCTCTAACTGTGGTGGGGCAACAGACAGAACCCATATCCCTATCTTGGTACTGGACCACTAAGGCAGCCAATACATAAACTGCAGGGGCTACTTTTCAATGGTGCTGCAAGCACTGGTGGATCACAAGGGACCTTTCACCAACATCAACATGGAATGGCAGAGAAAGGTTCATGACGCTTGCGTCTTCAGGAGCTCTGGTCTGTTTAAATGGCTGGAGGAAGGAATTTACTTCCCAGACCAGAAAATAACTCTTGGGGATGTTGAAATGCCTATAGTTATCCTTGGGGACCCAGCCTACCCCTTAATACCCTGGCTCATGAAGCCATACACAGGCACCCTGGACAGTAGTAAGGAGCTGTTCAACTATAGGCTGAGCAAGCACAGAATGGTGGTAGTGTGTGCATTTGGACATTTGAAGGGTTGCTGGCGCAGTTTACTGACTCACTCAGACCTCAGCGAAGCCAATATCTCCATTGTTATTGCTGCTTGCTGTGTACTCCATAATCTCTGTAAGAGTAAGAGGGAGACATTTATGGTGGGATAGGAGGTTGAGGCAAATTATCTGCCCGCTGATTACACGCAGCCAGACACCAGGGTGATTAGAAGAGCACACCAGGAAGCGCTGCACATCAGAGAAAAGCTTTGAAAACCAGTTTCATGACTGGTCAGGGTACCGTGTGACAGTTCTATTTGTTTCTCCTTGATGAAAACCCGCCCCCTTGGTTGACTCTAATTCCCTGTAAGCCAGCTACCCTCCACCCTTCAATCACAGCTTGGAAATGAAGTCACTATCATTTAAAAGCCATTTATTCTTTATTACTTGATTATAAAAATAGGAAGAAAACTCCCAAGGTAGCCTGGGTGGGGTGTGGGAGGATGGGAGGAGGGAAGGAAAAGGCCACTTCAATACTTGTTGAATGACAGCCTTCTGTCCACTGGGGTGGAGTGGTTGGGTGCCTGGAGCTTCCCTCCTCCTCTCCCCACGCCCACGTTCTTGGGCATCTGGGTGAGGAGGCGGCTATGGAACTTGGGGAGGAGGGAGAGTGGTTAAACAGGGCCTGCAGCAGCAGTCTCTCCGGCTGACATTCCTGAACCTCCACCAGACACCGGATCCTGTCCTTTTGTTCCCGCAGTAGCCCCAGCGTTGCATCCTGTCTCCTCTTATCTTCCTGATGCTACCTCTTGTCACGTTCACTGGCTGCTTTCCTGTCCTGTGCTGTTGTGTCCCTCCACACTTTCTGCTGAGCTCTTTCAGTGCGGGACGCCTGCATGAGCTCAGAGATTTCATCTTGCGTACGTTTTTTTCACCGCCTTATCTGAGATAGCCTTTGGGACAGAGGAGGAGGCTTGAAATGTTTGCAGCTGCGGGAGTTAAAAAAGGGAGAGAAGTATTTAAAAAGATACATTTTACAGAACAATGGGTATACTCTCATGGTGAACAAAACTATTCACATTACATAGCATATGTGGATTTGGTACAAGATCATTTTTTGCATCTTATATTGAGTGCCTGCAGCTTTGGTATTAGAGATCAAAAATGCCGGTCAACAGAATTTGGCTTGCAGGCAGCCATGGTAAGCCATAGTCTTTCAGCTTCTGCAACCTTCATAACAGCAGCGCCCTCCTTTCCCATATCAAGCAAACCCCGTTGAGTTGTCCATTTAGGGCTGCAGTTTTCATGTTAACATGCAGCAGCAGAAACCAAACTAACACCCCCTCATCCTTTTCTCTGGGATGACCGCATTAACTCTCCCCCCACTGCACTGCGTGGCTGGTATCAGGGAAGATTCCTGCTAGCCAAACGTGAAGAGCTCAGCATGAAGCCCTCCCCATCCTTTTCTCTGTGGTGATCGCTTTAACCCTTCTCCAACCGTGTGGCTGGTATTAGGGAAGATCCCTCGTAGCCACATGTGAACAGCTCAGTGCCAATGCCTCCCCCTCCCACCGCTTGGCTAACTGCAGAGAGGATTTCTTTTCAGCCACAGGCAAACAGCCCAGTAGGAACAGCCATCTATGAATGTCCCCTTAATTAAATTCCCGTATTTCAACCAGGTTACCATGAACGATATCACTCTCCTGAGGAGATAAAGAACAGATGTTGCTTGAATGCCAGCAAACACTGGAACCGTACGCTGCCAGGCTTTGTCATGCAATGATACCAGATTACTTGCTACTAGCATGGCATGGTAAAGTGTCCTACCATGGAGGACAGAGTAAGGCAGCGCTCCCCAGAAACCTTCTGCAGACTCCAGGAGAGTTTCATGGAGATGTCCCTGGAGGATTTCTGCTCCATCCCCAGACATGTTAACAGACTTTTCCATTAGCTGTACTAGCCACAAATGCATCCCAAGTCCTCAGGGCAAAATAATCATTAAAAAACACCTGTTTTTAAACCATGTTTTATATTTACAAAGGCATACTCACCAGAGGTCCCTTCTACGGCTTCATGGTCTGGGATTCCGCCTTGGGAGGGTTGGAAGGGTATTTCAGTCAGAGTGAGAAAAAGATCCTGGCTGTCAGGGAAAACAGTGTGCTGTGTGCTCTCCTCAGCCATCTCCACCTCCTCCTCCTCCCTGTCCGCAAAATCCTCAGGCATGGCGACTGAGAGTACCTCATCATCAGAGTCCATGGACAGGGGTGGGGTAGGGGTTGGGCCCCCCCTAGAATTGGCCTGCAGTTCACGTAGAAGATAGGCATGTCTGGGGCTCGTTACCCGCAGCATCATTGATTCTTGTGCTTTCTGGTAACAACATTGTCTCAGCTCCTTAAGTTTCACGCGCTGAGCAACGGTTGAGTCCCTGTTCGGCCATCTGTCCATGCAATGGCACTGGAGAATTCTTTTCAATATTTAGGCATTCCCGTCTTTGGAACGGAGTATCTGATAGCAATGGATTCATCTCCCATAATCAGGCGAATCAGCTCCCAGTATTGCCCAATAAAGGTCCATGCTGAAGCTCTTTTTTCAATTCCGGGACTGCATGGTACACTGTGCTTGATCAGCACTCCACACTGGGCAAACAGAAAATGAAATTCAGAGAGTTCACGGGCTTATTTCACCTGTCTACCTGGCAGTGACACCGAGTTCCAGATTGCATGTCAGAATGGGTCATATGGTGCACTGTGGGGATAACACCTGGAGGGCAATATCGTACGAATATGCAATCCACACTAAAGCATAAATTCGAAACACAGCAATGTCCGATTTCAGTGCTACCACCTCGTCGTCGGAGGAGAGTACATGATATTGATTATTAATGAAGCCCCTTTAGTCGACAAAATGGGCTTGTTGTGTGAACAGGGGCAGGGTTAATTGATGCTAACGCTGCTAAATTTGGCCTACAACTCGTAGTGTTAGATCAGAGCTCTGAAATAACATTTCCAGACCTGAAGAAGAGCTCTGTCAAAAGCTTGTCTCTTTCACACCAACAGAAGTTGGACCCAATAAAGATATTAACCTCACGTAGCTTTTCTATCTATCAACCTTTAACAGAATAACTCTTTTAGATTTAGCCTCTACGTCCAATATTTAAACTGGAGCAGATCTGCAATCAATTTTTAAATTGATACTCTTCCTTTGAGGTTTGGACCATCTATGCTAATTACCACAGAGGGATTGATCCATCCAGGTAATCATCTCAATTTACCAACTCCTAGATAAGTATCCGTATTTGATTCACACAGTAATGAAGGATGCTTAGAGATTTTTGAAACAGCACTTTTGATTAACTATTACATGAGTTGAGTCCCCCAAGAATACATCATTTTTTTCATATACTTTTAGAACAGTTGTTTCACTTGCACTTTAAGTATTAAGATCTTTAATTACATAGAACATAGGATGTGGAAGGGACCGAAAGAGGTCATCATAGTAAGTCCTTGCACTCCATGGTAGGACTAAGTATATATAGACATTCCTGAACAGGTGTTTGTCTAGCCTGCTCTTAAAATCACCCAATGATGGAGATGTCCACAACCTCCCACCGAGACAATTTAATCCAAATGCATTAACACACCTTGACAGTAAGTCTTATCCCTAATGTCAGCCTAAACTCTTCCCTTACCTCGCAATTAAGGCCCATGCTTCTTGTCTATCCTCAGAGGTTAAGAAGAAAATTTTTCATCCCTCCCCTTGTAAGAACCTTTTAATAAATACTTGAAAATTGTTATCATAGTCCCCTTCTCAGTCTTCTGCTTTTCCCAGACTAAACAAACCCATTTTTTCAATCTTCCTCATAGGTACACTATTTCCTAGACCTTTAATTCATTTTTTGTTGCTTTTCCTCTGGACTTCTTCCAGTTTGTCCACAATCTTTCCTCTGAAATGTAGCGCCCAGAACTGGATGCAATACTCCCAGCCAGCTTGAGGCCTATCAGCGTGAACAGAGATGAAGAATTACTTCTGTATCTTGTTAATACCAACACATCCTCTAATACATCCCAAAAATGTGTCGCTTTTTTTTTACACCATATTTAGCTTGTTATCCACGATGACCCCCAGATCCCTTTCCGTAGTACTCCTTTCTCGGCAGCCATTTCCCATTTTGTATGTGTGCAACTGATTGTTTCTTCCTAAGTGGAGTACTTTGCATTTGCCCTTATTGAATTTCATCGTATTTACATCAGAGCATTTCACCAGTTTGTCCAGATCATTTTGAATTTTAATCCTGTCCTCCAAAGGACTTCCACCCCTCCCAGTTTATTATTGTCTGCAAACTTTATAAGTGTACTCTCTATACCATTATCTAAATCATTGATGAAGATATTGAATAGAACTGAACTGATCCCTGCAGGACCCCACTCATTATGCCCTTCCAGCATGACTGTGAATCACTGATGACTACTCTCTGTGAATGGTTTTCCAACCAGTTTTGCACCCGTCTTAGAGTAGTTCCATTTAGGTTGTATTTCTGTAGTTTGTTCATGAGACAGTCATGTGAGACAGTATCAAAAGCCTTACTAAAGTCAAGTTATACCACCTCTGCAGCTTCCCCCCATCCACAAGGCGTTACCCTGTCAAAGAAAGCTATCAGGTTGGTTTGACACGATACGTTCTCGACAAATCCATGCTGACTGTTACTTATTACCTTATTATCTTCTAGATATTTGCAACTTGATTGCTTAATTACTTGCTCCATTATCTTTCTGGGCACTGAAGATAAGCTTACTGGTTTGTAATTCCCCAGGTTGTCCTTATTCCCCTTTTTATAGATGGGCACTTTAATTCCCTTTTCCAGTCCTCTGGAATCTCTCCCATCTTCCATGACTTTTCAAAGATAATTGTTTTTTACCCATGTTTTTTACTCTTTTTCCTTACCCAGAGACTTTCAACAAGCCTGTCTCCTATTTGCAACTCAACCTCAGTCCAAGTGTATACATTTTAATACATAAAGCAACACCTCCTCCCTTTTTCCCTGTCTTTCCTGAGCAAGCTCTACCCTTCTATACCAATATTCCAGTCATGCGTATTATCCCACCAAGTGTCTGTGATGCCCACTATGTCATACTTGTGTTTATTTACTAGCATTTTGAGTTCTTCCTGCTTATTCCCCATACTTCTGGCATTAGTATACAGACATCTGAGATACTGATTTGATTCCTGCCCCCAGATCCCCCCTGCCCAGTTCTGTCTTGTCTCTCCTTTATCCTTGCTATAGCAGCCCATGCTCCCCCCAGATTCCGACCCTTCTCCCATGTCTCTATGTTTTTTACTTACCTGTGGACTTTGGTCACCTGCCCCTTCAAACCTAGTTTAGAGCCCTCCTCTCTTGGTTAGCCAGTCTGTATCCAAATATGCTCTTCTCCTTCCTCAATAGGTGGATCCCATCTCTGCTTAGGAGTCTTTCTTCTTGGAACGCCCCGTGGTCAAGGAAGCTGAAGCCTTCTTGGTGACACCATCTTTGCAGCCACGCATTCACCTCCAGGATGCATCTGTATCTGCTTGAGCCCCTACTCTTGATTGGAAGGATCATAGAGAACACCATCTGCACTCCCAACTCCTTCAAACTTACTCCCAGAGCCCTGTAGTCACTTCTGATCTGCTGAGAGTCATACTTCACAGTGTTATTAGTGCCCACATGGATGAGTAGCATGGGGTAGTCAGAGGGCTGGATGATCCTTGACAATCCCTCCATAATGTCTCGGATACGGGCCCCTGGCAGGCAGCATACCTCCCAGGATGCCATGTCAGGGTGACAGATGGGTTCCTCAGTCCCCCTCAAAGAGAGTCACCAACCACCACTACCCTATATTTCCTCTTGGGAGTGGTGGCTGAGATCATCCACTTGGGGGGTGATTCCTTATTGCTTGTTGCCAGGGCAGCATATGAGTTTTCCATCGCTCTGCTGAGTGGGTTGGGAGTAGAGATGGAGCACTGCCTGCTGCCAGAAATAACCAGCAGCCAGTGTCCTCCCTTTGATAAAGTTGTGTCCTCCTCCCCTGGTGGTGTGACAGCAGTTCTCTGTAGCTGCATAGCTTCCTCAGGCTTGGATATTTCCATATGAATATTCTCAAGGAATTCCTCATGGGCACAGATGCTCCTCAGCCTAGCCACCTCCTCCAGCAGCAGGCACCTTTCACACTGGATAGTCTCTCTCCCTGTCCCGCACCCCGACTGGCCGCCTGTGAGTGGGAAATGCCTTAAGAACCTCAAAGGATGGAGATTCCACCACCTCCCTAGGTAATCCATTCCAGTGCTTCACCACTCTCCTAGTGAAATAGTTTTTCCTAATATCCAACCTAGACTGCCCCCCACTGCAACTTGAGACTATTACTCCTTGTTCTGTCATTTGCCACCACTGAGAACAGCCCAGCTCCATCCTCTTTGGAACCCCCCTTTCAGGTAGTTGAAGGCTGCAATCAAATCCTCCCTCACTCTTCTCTTCTGCAGACTAAATAAGCCCGTTCCCTCAGCCTCTCCTCATAAGTCATGTACTCCAGCCACCTAATCATTTTTGTTGTCCTCTGCTGGACTCTCTTCAATTTGTACACATCCTTTCTGTAGTGGGGGTCTCAAAACTGCATCCTGCTGAAAACTGGATGCAGTACTCCAGATGTGGCCTCACCATTGCTGTATACAGGGGAATAATCACTTTCCTCAATCTGCTGGCAGGGCTT
This sequence comes from Chelonoidis abingdonii, assembly GCF_003597395.2. Lineage (NCBI taxonomy): Eukaryota > Metazoa > Chordata > Testudines > Testudinidae > Chelonoidis > Chelonoidis abingdonii. The sequence continues at coordinate 318,881,371 of NC_133769.1, read as the reverse complement.
CTACTAATGCAGCCCAATATGCCGTTAGCCTTCTTGGCAACAAGGGCACACTGTTGACTCATAGCCAGCTTCTCATCCACTGTAATCCCCAGATCCTTTTCTGCAGAACTGTCACTAACCCAGTTGCTCCCCAGCCTGTAGCAGTGCATGGGATTCTTCCATCCTAAGTGTACAACTCTGCTCTTGTCCTTGTTGAACTTCATCAGATTTCATTTGGCTCAATCCTCCAATTTGTCTAAGTTAGTCTAGACCCTATTCCTACCCTCCAGCGTATCTACCTCTTCCCTTGGTGAATCCATGTTGACTGTTCCTGATCACCTTCCTCTCCTCCAAGTGCTTCAAGATGGATTCCTTGAGGACTTGCTCCTTGATTTCTCTGGGGACTGAGGTAAGACTAACCAATCTATAGTTCCCTGGATTCCCCTTCTTCTCTTTTTTAAAGATGGTCACTATATTTGCCTTTTTCCAATCATCCAGGCCCTCTCCAAATCACCACAAGTTTTAAAAAATAATGGCCAATGGATCTGCAGTCACATCAGCCAACTCCCTCAACACCCTCGGATGCATCTGGCCCCATGGACTTGTGCACCTCCGGCTTTTCTAAATAGTCCTTAACTTGTTCTTTCACCACTGAGGGCTGCTCACCTCCTCCCCCTACTGTACTGTCCAGTGCAGCAGTCTGGGAGCTGACCTTGTCTGTGAAGTCCGAGGCAATAAAAGCATTGAGTGCTTCAGCTTTTTCCACATCATCTGTCACTAGGTTGCCTCCCCTATTCAGTAAGAGTCCCATACTTTCCCTGACCATCTTTTTGCTAACATATCTGTAGAAACCCTTCTTGTTACCCTTCGCACCCCCTGCTAGCTGCAACTCCAGTTGCACTTTGGCCTTCCTGATTACACCCCTGCATGTTCGAGCAATATTTTTATACTCCTCCCTAGTCATCTGTCCAAGTTTCCACTTCTTGTAAGCTTCCTTTTTGTGTTTTAAGTTCACTGAAGATTTCTCTGGTAAGCCAAGCTGGTCGCCTCCCATATTTGCTATTCTTTCTGCACATCGGGATGGTTAGTTCCTGTGCCTTCAATAAGGTTTCTTTAAAATACAGCCAGATCTCCTGGACTCCTTTCCCCTTCATATTAGCCTCCCAGGGGATTCTGCCGATCAGTTCCCTGAGGGAGTCAAAGGCGCAGGTGGAGGAGACAGAAATAGCGTTGGCTCTGGTGATGCGGCCCTTCCTAACCATAGCGATTATATTACGTCTCCTTCCCAAACTCCATCTCAAACTCCCCTCTTTGCAGTCCCCTGTTTGCTAGCTCCCCTTGGTCACTTAGCCTCTGGCTTTTAAGGCCTTCTCTCCTAGGTCAGCCCTACCTCCTCATTAATCACATAGGGCTAGGGTGATCACAAGGCTGATTGTGACTGATCAAAAATGATCAAAGACTGATCCAGGAAACAAAGGCTCAAACAGTCCCCAGACACACAATCCCAACTGACCTAGAAACTGAAAATAACTGAAATAACCTGAAAAAGAGAGAAAAACACAAACATCCAAACAAACTCACTCACCCCAAAGTTAGTACTCGCACCTTGTTTGTTCAGCCTCAGGCGGGCAATAATCGAAGAGGCATTAGATGGGGATTTTTCACATTATCTATTCAGTTTAGCCTCTCAGACATGCCTGACTCTTCAGGTTTCAAGTGCTGTCTCACCTGCAGACTTTCAATACCAGTGACAGATGGCCATGCACAGTGTGTCCATTGCCTGGGGGAGAGACACATTCCCAAAGTGTCCCCACTGCAAGAAACTGACAACGAGGACAAGGAAGGCTAGGGACCTCCAACTAAAACGCTTAATAATGGGGAGTTCCCTCCGACCTGCCTCCAACCTCGAGTCCAGGACACCTCCTCGCCAGTTCTCACCTGCAGCTGCCTCAGATATGGGGTCGTCTTCAAAAATGGCTACTAAGGATCCTGGTCCTAAAACAGCCACAAAAAAGCGATCTCACTCATCGCCACACTGTGATTCGCCTCCTAAAAAACGATCTCTGACCACAAAAACTGCCCCACTACCAACGGCACCAAGAGCACCAGACTGTGAGGCACCGGGACCATCTGGTACTGAGATGTCCCAAGCAGCAAAAGACTCCGTGCAATCAGGACCGGCGCTAGAGTTTTTCGCACTCTAAGCGCACGGCCATTTTGCCGCCCTGCGCGCCGCTCCCGCGGCTCTGGTGGAGCTACCACAGCCATTTCTGCGGAGGGTCTGTTGGTCCGCAGCTCCGGTGGAGCTGCCACACCCGTGCCTGCGGGAGGTCCACTGGAGCCGCACGGGACCAGCGGACCATCCGCAGGCATGCCTGCGGCAGCTGGAGCCACAGACCAACGTACCCTCCGCAGGCACGACTGCGGCAGGTCCACTGGAGCTGCCTGCTGCCCCCCCCGAAAAATGCTGCCCTCCGAAAATCCTGGTGCCCTAGGCGATTGCCTAGTTCGCCTCAATGGAAGCGCCAGCCCTGTGTGCAATCTATCTCTCATAGGAGCAAAACTATGCCTCCTAGCTGGGCACCAAGGGAGCTGAACAAACCTCAGGCACAGAATAGCACTATGCTGCCATCTGCTGCACCAATACAATATGGCAAATCTACGGCACCGACAACGCTTCCTCTGGTTCCCAGCCTGAGCTTGCCTCTGCGGCTGGTACCAAGCCTCCTGGTGCCGTCACAGTTTGTCAGCCAGGCGGACCTCCTCATTACTTCTATCCTGGGAACTCTGTGTTTCAGCACCAATGGCACCCCAGCCAGGTCAGGGCCAAGCTTTTTCATTACACCTGCTGGCTCGGCCCCTCCTCTCTCCAGTGATGAATAGGAGGAAGTGGAGACAGGAAGGGGCAGCCCTCGCCACTCCTCTCCCAAACCTGGACCCTTGCAGCTGCTGGGCATAGGCTGCAACCCCCACAATGGGTGCCCCCTCCCATAATCCTCCCACCGCAGTGGGCATACTGGGATGCCTGGGCATTATACAGAGCCTAGAACATCCAGCTCTCCAATCCACCCAGGTCCAAGATGAAGCGATCGCCTCTGCCATCTGCTCTAGCTTCCCCAAACTGCTTAAGGAGGAAGCTAAAGAATCTCTGCACAGACCAGAGGGTGATACCCTCCCACCTATCCACATCTTGTCTTCATCTCCATATGAAACAATAATGCCACCTCGCCCCACATTGGGAGATGACTTCAAATCTTTTCAGGATTTGTTTAAAAGAGCAGCTGATTCATTAGACATCTTACTGGCTGAGGTACCAGAGACTCAACATAAGTTGACAGATACTACAAGCTTCTCCGTCAGCCAAGTTAGCACTACCCATTAATGCTGCCATTATGGACCCAGCAAAAACTGCATGGCAGACCCCAGCCACAGCTCCACCTTCTTGTAAAAGATCTGACAAGAAGTACTGTGTGCCAGCTAAGGGAGCTGAGTTTTTGCTTACCCATCCTACCCCAAACTCATTGGTGGTAGAGGCAGTTAATCAAACAGGGAAGCAATATCAGACCAAACCCACCCCCTATGATAAAGACTGGAAATGTCTAGACCTCTTTGACAGGAAAGCCTATTCATCAGCAACCCTCCAGTTTTACATAGCAAACTATTCTGCGTTACGGGCCAAGTACACACACAACATTTTCCCTCAGATGTCATCTTTTATTGAGCACATTCCAGCTGACAAAAAAGAACAATATAAAGCTGATATAGCTGAAGGTTTCCTTAACAGCCCTGCAGGCTTCTCTGGATTCTGCTGACACAGCAGCCTGCTCCAGCGCCACATCCGTTATCATGTGGAGAGCTTCATGGTGCCATCTCTCTGGCTTCCCCAGGAAAGTTCAGATGACTGTAGAGGACTTACCTTTCAAGGGGCTAAAATTGTTTTCAAAGAGCACAGACGTCTCCTTACACACCCTGAGTGACTCCTGTATGATATTAAAGACACTCAGAATCTACGTCCCTGCGAACAAAAAGAAACAGGGCAGATTCTATAAACAACAAATTCCGCCCTGCCTCATACACCCTGCCTTGAGGACATTATGACCAATGCCGCAAGCAGCACCAGATGAGACACCATCAAACACAGGAGCTGTTGTCTACGTCTCAGGCATCCACTTCCAGGCAAATGTTTTCAAGTGTTGGTCGAGGACACGAGAACCCCACCTTCTCCAATTCCAGAGTCACCTCTAATTTCCAGCCCATTTGTGGACCGCCTTACACCTTTTTACCCAGTCTGAAGAACCATCATCTCAGACAAGTGAGTTCTAGAAATTAGATAGATGGGCTATTCAGTCCCCTTTGTTTCTATCCCACCTACCCACCCCCCTTCAGGGACCCATCTTACAAGTAGTGGTAACAGCATGAAATAAACCATCTCCTGCAATTAGGTGCTGTGGAACCCGTACCAGTTCAGCACAGGGGTTCGGAGTTTTACTCACATTACTTCCTCACTCCAAAGAAAACAGGCTGATGGACACCCATTCTGGACTTGCACAAACTGAACAAGTTCTTGAGAACACAGCGCTTCAAGATGGTAACGCTAGCAACCATAATTTCGGCATTGGAGAAAGGAGATTGGCTTTGGGCCCTCAACCTACAGGACACTTACTTTCATGTCACTATCCACCCGGCACACAGGAGGTTCCTACAATTCACTCTGGGCAACCTACACTATCAATACAAGGTACTTCCCTTCAGCATCCCCACAGCTCCAAGTTGCAGCAGCACATCTTTGCAAGCAGGGTGTGACCATATTCCCTTACCTAGACCAGTGGTTTTCAAACTTTTTTTCTGGGGACCCAATTGAAGAAAATTGTTGATGCCCGCCACCCAACGGAGTTGGGGGTGAGGGGTTTGGGGTGTGGGAGGGGCTCAGGGCTGGGGGAGAGGGTTGGGGTGCAGAGGTGAGGGCTGTGGGGTGGGGTCAGGAATGAGGGGTTCAGGGTGTGGGCTGGGGCAGGGAGTTGGGATGCAGGAGGGGGTCATGCCTCTGGGCTGAGGGTGTAGGCTCTGGGGTGGGGCCAGAGATGAGCATTTGGGATGCAGGAAGGGGTTCCAGGTTTGAGCATGGCTCAGCACTGGGGCACTGGATTGGGGCACTGGACTTACCTCCGGCTACTCCCAGTTAGCAGCGCAGCCAGGGTGCAGAGGCAGGCTTCCCGCCTGTCCTCACACCACAGACCGCGCTCTGCCTTGGAAGTGGCCAGCAGCAGATCCGGCTCCTAGGCAGAGGCGTGTGACTCTCGCCTGCAGGCACCTCTCTCCCCCACAAGTGCAGAGCTGGTGCTCAGGGCAGAGGCAGCACGTGGAGCCCCATGGCCCCCCTGCCTAGAAGCTGGACCTGCTGCTGGCTGCTTCTGGGGTGCAGTGCAGTGTTGAAACAAGTAGGTACTAGTCTGCCTTAGCTGGGCAGCACTGCTGACAGGACTTTTAATGTCCCAATCAAAGGTGCTGACCAGAGAGATCCAATGCCTGACATGCCACAATTCAGTACTGAGTTCTGATCCAAAGTTTGAAAAATGCTGACCTAGACGACTGCCTGCTGAAAGCACCAACATACGAGGAGGCAGTTCACGCCACTCACACCACTCTAACCCTATTTACAACCTAGGGTTACAAATCAATCTCCACAAAACCACCCTGAACCCAACCCAACAACTGGACTTTATAGGGGCACACCTCGATTGTTCCACGGCATCAGCATGGCTACCCCAACAATGGTTTCTTGCTTTAACAAACCTGGTTACAACAGTAAGACACAGCCCACAAACGTCTGCCACAACATGCCTACAACCTCTAGGGCACATATCGGCTCCTACTTCTGTTGTGAAACATGCCAGGCTGCATATGAGATGTGTACAAACCTGGCTATGCACTGTCTACATTCCTCACAGACACTCGATCAACAGATGGCTTACAATGCCCAGCAGAGTGAAACTCACTCACCTGGTGGACAAAACAAACAAATGTCTGCTCAGGCATTCCCTTCCTATGGGAAACCCGGTCAGTCACTATCACTACTCTCTGGTAGGATGGGGGGCACCCTTATCCGACACACCATCCGGGGCTGCTAGTCCCTAGAGAAGTCAAATCTCCACATAAATTTACTAGCGCGCCAGGCAGTTTGAAACGTCTGCCATCTCTTTCTCCCCCTGATTCACATCAAAACTATCCAGATTCTCATGGACAACTTAGTGACTATGTTTTATATAAATCACCAAGGAGGGGCCCAAACTTACCTGCTCTGCACAGAAGCAGTTCGCCTCTGGCAATGGTGTACCTCCAACAACATAGATGTCATGGCATCCTACCTACCTGGAAGCCAGAATACCACAGCAGAAACTTCTCACAGATGCACGAGTGGGAACTGGACCCAGGAATTCTGCAAACTATATTCCAACAATGGAGTTCCCCTGAACATACCTCTTTGCCATGACCCACAATCCCAAATGCCTGCAATACTGCTCCCATGCTGGACTGGGACACAAATCTCTGGGAGACGCCTTCCTAATCAAATGGGAGGGACTGCTCCTATACGCCTTCCACTCAATCCCGCTGTGAAGCCATGTCCTATAAAAGATCAAACAAGACAAATCCAGAGTCCCAGGTTTCCGTACCTGGACCAGATGGCTGTCAGATCACCACAAATCCTTCCCCTCCTGCCTCATCTGCTGACACAGAATGCAGGATCCTCCGTCACCCCAACATTTCAACTCTTCGTCTCAAGGCCTGATTAATACCTGGCTGACAGAACATGAAACATGCTGTTCCAAGGAAGTTCAAGACATTCTAATAAACAGCTGACCTCTCTCCACTCACAAAATATATGCTCACAAATGGAAAGGATTTTCCACCTGGTGCTTAGACAAGCAGATCACTCCACAATCGGCCCTGTTACCCACTATCCTTGATTAGATATTGACACTCAAAAAATCAGGCCTCTCGACTAGTTCACTCAGAGTACACTTATCAGCGGTCACCACCTTTAACAAAAAGGTGCAAGGAGTCACTGTTTTGACGTATCCACTGACTAAGTGCTTTCTCAAGGGTATAGAGGACACTTACCCCACATTAAGGGACCTGACTCCTATGTGGGACCTCAGCCTTGTTCTCCGTGCCCTTTTAAACCACTAGCAACCTGCTCATTCCTATACATATCCATGAAGGTCACCTTTCTAGTAGCTATCACATCAGCATGAAGGTTGGGATAGTTGGGAGCCATAAAGGCACACCCACCTTATACCATATTCCTCTAGGACAAAGTCATCCTATCCCCACACCCTAAATTCATACCCAAAGTTGCCTTCCTCTTCCATCTCAACGAACCCATTTACTTACCTGTATTCTTTCCCAAGCCACATACCGACAACAGGGAGGCATCCCTTCACACACTAGATGTCCACAGAATGCTGGCGTTCTATAGATAGAGAACAAAAACTTTCAGAAAATCATGTAGGCTATTCATATCCACAACAGAACAATCAAGAAGCCAAACCATTTCCAAACAGAGACTTTCTAAATGGATCTCTAATTGTATCCCTTTATGTTACCAAAATTACAATCTGCAAGCTCTTTCTAGACTTGGCACACACTCCAGTAGTGCTATGTCCACATTCAAAGCCTTTCTCAAAGATGTACCCAGCACGGATATTTGTAAACAAGCTACCTAGGCATCGCCCCATACTTTTACCAAAAATTATGCCCTGGAACAGCAGTCAGCTGCAGATGCTCATTTTGGACTATCGGTCAGTGCTCTCCACTGTACATACATCAACTGCAAAGCCCGTCCTCTCCACCAAGGGTCACTGCTCTTCAGTTACCTAAAGTGGAGCGCCCTTGAAGAAGAAGAAAGGGTTTCTCACCTTGTACAGTAACTGTTGTTCTTTGAGATGGTTGTCCCTGTGGGTGCTCCACTACCAACCCTCCTCCCCTCTGCTTCAGAGTTTCAGCTCGATCCTCTGGGGTAGAGAAGGAACTGGGTAATGATAGGCTGTGTGCCAGGGGTTACCGCTCAGAGTGTTGCTAGACCAACTGGGGCATTGCTACCAAAAGTCTTTGACTGGAAGCGCGGGGCACCAAGACATCTAGAGTGGAGCACGCACAGGGACAACCATCTCGAAGAACCTCAGTTACTGTACAAGTTGAATAACCTTCTTGTAGAATTGTGCCACAGCTCTGGTGTCCATTCCACCTGTCTTTGGGGGATCGTATTTTCATTCTAACAGCAATATGTATAAAAGTAAGAAACTGACAGCTTGGCATGACAATATTAAGTATGAAAACCAAACTTTGTAATATTCTGGAGTGAGAGGGGAGAGAACTTGTCAGCTGTCACCACCCCTAACAGCTGTGTTATCCCCACTTCACATCTGTCAAGGAAAGCTTAGCAAGCTGTGATCAGCCTACAGACTTTCCACTGTGCATATCCTCCGTATGTATTTGATCTGGGCAGGCTAAAGGTGAAGGGCCTAGGGAGAAGAAGGTGCAAGGAGATATAAAAGAATACTGCCAAATATTTTTATTTAGCTGGTTAGTCTATTATTTTTTACTCTCCATTGTTTGTAATAAAAGGTTGTAGGGGAGGGAAATGTCCTAGGCTATCAAACATCCTTTTACATTTGACTTTTTCCCTGTTCTTTTTGTTCCTGGTGGCACTGAAATGATCTTGACTAAATGTAAGTTCTGGTGCAGAGGAACACAAACATTCTCGCCAAAATAGCAGCTAAGGGTGATGTGGTCGGGTTTTTCTGGCAGCAAACAGATTTTAAATACAGAATGCTGAACTGTGCTCTCAAGTCTGGACCCTGCCCCTTTGCATCATCACAGCAGTGCAATGGCACCATAGAATGTGGGAGAATCTAAACTATTTTCCCCCATCTGTATGCTATGTGTCTTTGTCCTCTGGGACAACATAATCGTGATGTATGATGCTGCAGCATGCCACAATATTTACATCTTCATTTAATGGCACTGTGTCTTGGTGTGATGTGTCCTCAGAGATTGATATAACATAATGGCAGTGTCACACAACATCTGAAATAAACTTGGGACTCATAGCTGTTCTAGAAAACAGACTTCTGGAGCTCTAGATATTCAGCGGAAAATCAGAATGATCTTTTGCCTTTTGAAATAGCAACTTCTGTAATGCTCTTCTTCTCACTTGACTCAGATCACTATCATGACTGTTAAAATGCCTGTCTTTTTAGCCGATAATCTGTCTCAGATGCTCACTGTATTTTATGAGGCACCTACGTATAAATAGTAGATACACAGTATCTCAACTTACTTCCTGTTCTACTTTTATGGCAGTGGTTCTCAACCAAAGATCTGCATATCCCTGGGGGTACACAGAGGTCCTCCAGGGGGTACTTCAACTCATCTAGGTATTTTCCTAGTTTTACAACAGGCTACATAAACAGCACTAGTGAAGTCAGTACAAACTAAAATTTCATAGAGACAATGACTTGTTTATATACTGCTCTACAGACTATACACTGACATAGAATCATAGACTATCAGGGCTTGAAGGGACCTGAGGAGGTCATCTAGTCCAACCCCCTGCTCAAAGCAGGACCAACCCCATGTCATCCAGGGATGTATATGTAAGTACAATATTTATATTCAATTGATTTCTTTTATAATGAGAAAATGTAAAAATTTTCTAATTGATTTCTTTCAATCAATTTTCTAATTGATTTCTTTTATCATGTAAAAATGAGATAGTCAGCAATTTTTCAGTAATAATGTGCTGTGACACTTTTGTATTTTTATGTCTGATTATGTAAGTTTTTAAGTGAGGTGAAACTTTGGCTATGTGAGACATCAGACTCCTGAAAGGGGTACAGTAGTCTGGAAAGATTGAGACACTGCTGTATGACACTTGCCTGTACCCATTTTGTTTTTCAAATGCAGCAGATAATTTGGTTTGTGTTCTTGTGAATCTAATGTTCTAAAACACTGTCAATAAACATTGTCCTGCATATTTCAGATGTCTTGTGGTAAGAGTTTTTATATTACTCAGTTGTAAGGCTGAATCTATCAATTGCTTTCAATGTGCCAATCTTGATACATTGTGTCAGAATGTTGTTCACTCATTTAACCGTTCAGACTATTTTTATTACAACAACCTTGAGCAAACACAGTCCAAAGTAACTTAAAAGACTTACCGGTATGTGGGGTGGCTGGGGTCCTGGGCAAGGTGTGTGTGGGGGGCCTCTGGGCCTCCGGAAGGGGCGGGAGCTTGGATGGAAGGGGCGGGGCTGGGGGCAGACTCCCTCAGGCAGCCCTTTTCAATTGCCCCGCCCCGGGGCAGCTGCCCCTTTTGTGCACCCTCACACCCCATCAGCAGCCCTGCCAGTACGGCCGGCTGTGTCCCGGCCCATACCAGCAGCCACTTTATCACCAGACATACTGGCTTACTTTCATCTCTGGGACAGTCCTGATATTCATGGCTTTGTCTTATATAGGCGCCTATTTATCCCCCTTTCCTCCCCCGTGCACCCAATTTTTCACACTTGCTAACTGGTCACCCTACCCTCCCTACCCCTACTTCCTGTGCGACCCTGGCAAGTCATTTGACTCAGTTTCCCACCTTTAAGATGAGGTCATAATATTTTATTTTCTCCCACTCTTTGTCCATTTTTGTCTCTTTAGATTGTAAGTCTTTGAGGCAGCAACTGTCTCTTACCATGTGTACACCATGCACTGGTCTCTGCTGGGATCTCCAGGCACAGCTGTAATACAAATAATAATTATACATGAATAATTAAAGGTTGCTTGTTTCACACAACAAAAGAATAAGGAAAATGAACATATCACAGAAGCATGCACAAGACTACTAGCCGTTAAAATAGGTGTTGCTGCACCAATTTGTTATTGTCTGTGGTAGGAAACAGTGTGGATAAAACAATCTTAAACTAAAAGAACTCCATGCATGCAGTGTGGAGCTCACCATTACCTCCCAGTCATTTCTACAGACACAGCAGAAGCAAGACACTGACGTGGGGGAAATTTAGCTACTGTGGAACATATCTATGAGATTGAGATGCCCTTTACATTTCAAAGCTCTTCCTGGGGGCAGAGTTCAGCAGCCATGTTGTTCTCAGTGCTCAGTACAGACTGAGAGGGAACATGGTGTCCTCGCTCAGGAAGACTCTCTTCGTTCTTTATACAGGTCCTTTGGACTCCAATTATTCTATTAATTCTTTGTCTGCAGAAAAAACAGAACAATCACAAGTTTGTTAACATAATAATCACTGTCATGTTACTAACCCCAAGGACTAGCACAGTCTCTGAGAGCTAAAAACTGGGCAGGGCCGTAGCAACAAAGAACGTGGCCCCCTCTGAACATATGTCTGGGGCCCCTTACAATGCAGAAACTGAAATGCGGTATTTATTTTATACAATATACAGGGTTCATATTATGTATACATAGGCCAACAGTGTACATGTATTCCGTATTTACGCAAAGCGCTTCTTTCGAGCCTTGTTCCCCCGAAATTGGTTAATCAATGCGTCATAGTCCAGAGATCTGGCAATCTTGTTTTCGATTGAGATAACTGCAAGCGCAGAAAGCCTGTCATCTGTCATGGTTGAGCGCAGGATATTCTTGATCAGTTTCATTCTGCTGAAGCTCCTTTCAGCACCAGCGACAGTAACTGGTGTGGTCAGAAGAATT
>NC_133769.1:318865307-318867901 GCF_003597395.2 Chelonoidis abingdonii | reverse complement strand
CAATAGCATTATGATGTATCATAATGACTTCACGGTTTTGTCAGTAAAACCGACATGGATTGTGCAATAGCGTCAATAAATGTCACTTACCTAGTTATACCTTACATTTTTTTTGCCACTTTTAGGGGCCCCCTTTCTTGCGGGGCCCCCTCCGGTCAGAAGGTACGGAGGGCACTCACTACACCTCTGAAACTGGGGCAAAGGTGTACCTAGATCCCTTCCATGTTATTCATACATCAGAATCCCCAGGGTCCCACTGGCAAGACAGTGTAGCTACCCAGCCACATGCTTATGTGTGTGAAGGTCACAGTGGAGGCTACTGTTTTCTTCCATGCTAATACCCACAGAGGTTCCCGTCCCTCCAGTCCCATCTCTTCTAGTCCCTCCTCAAGATCCACTTTTTCTCTGATGGTAACATCAAGGAATGACCCAAGATCATGTAGGGTAAGATCAGCTGGATAGAGATGGTTTTATTTACTTGTTTTTTAAATGTATATAATGTAGGTTCATTAAAAGTATATCTGTTTTTACACACACTCTCTCTCCTCCACCCTTTGCAGTACTGCTAGTTTTATCATGAGTCTCATAATATTTGGTGTTTCTTGAATCCCCGACTCCCGGAGTCTTGAGAATATGTGAGAATCTCAGCTTTATTTTTTTAATAAAAGAAAGTTTCTTGCCCTCATGGTTGCAAAGAGAAGTTTGAAAATGGGACCTGAGTGTAACCCAAAGATTCAAAAATCAGAAAGATAAAGGAAAAGAACTAAAATTGTATATTTTAATCTCATGATTTTTAATGCCAATCTCAAGATTTTGAAAGGCCTGAGTCATGATTTGTGAGTGTATGGGTTAGAAATACTGCATATGTTTCTTATTTTAGATATTAACCTTTTGGGGGGTAGAGACTGCTTTCCTCCATGTGCATGATAGTAGCTGGAAAAGCAGCATTTGGCCAGAAAGAGCCCAGGTTTACTGCACAGTCAAGGACTAGATATGCATCAGTCAATTTGGTGAGTCATTAAGCTTGATTTGACCAAGATGCTCTTGAGGTAGAAAAGACACTGAAATTGCCCTAGGACTTTCTTAAGGATGGGAGTTCAGCATTAGCACCTCCTGGAAGAGACTGACCATGCATCTGGTCACTACCACCTCCTGCCAGATTTTGTCACTCATCATCTGGTACCATATATCAGATGAAGTAACAAAAATAATTTGAAGCTCTCCAGGCTGGTCCCTGTGCACAGGGATAGGTTGTAAATCATTAACAATACTTTGAAAAAGAAATACCCCCAAATCCCACACTTTAATGCTTAATCCACCAGCCTTATCTCAAGATGCAGTAATAGCAACGTTTCCCCATCCTTTGTGATGGCAGCGGTGCAGTTGGAAAATAACAGCTGTGACAAAAGGTTCTTTTTTGTGAAGTTCTATTTTGCCAGTTTGGTTTCCATTTTGCAATTGCTGTGAGATTTTTTCAGTGTTACCAATTAATACTGCAGTATGAGAGGGGTAGCCGTGTTAGTCTGGATATGTAAAAAGCAACAAAGAGTCCTGTGGCACCTTGTAGACTAACAGAAGTATTGGAACATGAGCTTTTGTGGGTGAATATCCACTTCCTCAGAAGCATGCATCTGATGAAGTGGGTATTCACCCACGAAAGCTTATGCTCCAATCCTTCTGGTAGTCTATAAGGTGCCACAGGACTCTGTCGCTTTTTACTGCAGTATGGAAATTCCTCGTGTTGAGGGCAAAGGTAGCAGATTAGAACTGGAACTCACATCAGACAATTTGTTTGCTTTTGAGTGCTATGAAAGCTGATTGGCTGCCTGAGTCCAATCTTTTTTCAAGTCCCCAGACATTTCAATAAAGCCTCATTCAGCTAAAGTATGAAATTAAACCCTAATCGGGAGCCTGGGAAGCAAGTGAATTTGGCTTGTAAACAAAAAAGAGACATCTGCTGTAGGACTGACTCCAAGATTTCTGAAAGCAGCAAGACAGGCACAAACTCACTGAACAAGTACCATCATACATGTATATTTTAACTCCTCTTTGCCCACCCACACCTCTGGCTCCTGAGGATGGAGCAAGGGTCAACCTGGCCCCACTCACAGCAGCTCAGCCAGATGGTAAGATGCTCTACCCTGTGCTCCACAATCTATGCTTTTCTTTTTAAATAATTGAATTCCTAGCCCTTACAGTTGTGAAGCTTGCCTTCAAAATGTGAATCATAGAATATCAGGGTTGGAAGGGACCTCAGGAGCTCATCTAGTCCAACCTCCTGCTCAAACCAGGACCAATTCCCAACTAAATCATCCCAGCCAGGACTTTGTCAAGCTTGACCTTAAAAGCCTCTAAGGAAGGAGACTCCCCCACCTCCCTAGGTAACCCATTCTAGTGCTTCACCACCCTCCTAGTGAAAAAGTTTTTTCCTAATAGCCAACCTAAACCTCCCCCACTGCAACTTGAAACCATTACTCCTTGTTCTGTCATTCACTACCACTGAGAACAGTCTAGATCCATCCTCTTTGGAACTCTCTTTCAGGTAATTGAAAGCAGCTATCAAATCTCCCTTCATTGTTTTCTTCTGCAGACTA
>NC_133769.1:318828792-318865299 GCF_003597395.2 Chelonoidis abingdonii | reverse complement strand
AAACTGGACACAGTACACCAGATGAGGCCTCACCAGTGTTGAATAGAGAGGAATGATCATGTCCCTCAATCTGCTAGCAAAGCCCCTACTTATTGAACAGAGCATGTTTGGGATTCCTAGTAAATGACCAATAACACTGCTAAGATGGGCATCTCTCATGAAAGGATCTCCCAAACAGTTGTGGAAATGTTGGTTTTAAAGAAATATGCATGAATAGGTAAATGTTTGCTTTCCAAACACAAGAGAGAAAATCACCACCACCAAAAGGGCCCAGAGGATGGCTGGAGATTGGTTGGGTAGCTAACCAATTAATTCCTTCAAAAAAACTTTTTCCTGGGCTGAAAAATAAAAGGATGCAGCCACTGTCTTCATATTAATCTCTTGATTTTCTTTTCTAGCAAAAATGGATTAATTTCCTCCCTTTCTCAGTTTGCCCTGAGCTGGGTCCAGAGCAAAGTGGTCTGAAAGAGGTGTACAGGGAGGAAGTGGGGACTATCATTATCCCTACTTCTGCCTGTCCCCTGCCAAGGATTTAATTCTCCCCTTCAGCCCCAAATCAATCCTCCCCCTCCCCCACTCTTGGCATCAATTCTGCCCCCTGCGCCCTAGCTTTACCTCTGTTTTTCCTGTGGTCCTTCATCCCTCTCTCCCAGGTTTGGAGGGCTTCAGTGGGATCCGCCTGCCAGCTTCCCAGGCTGGTGTGTTTTGGAAAGGACAAAGCAGAGTCTCCCTGAACTCCTGGCCTCTTTCTGCTTTCTCCTCCCCTCCTGTGAGAATGATGTCTGCTCCAGAGAGGAGGGGAACATCTCTGTCTGCTTCTTGCAGCAGGCCTGATTGGCTGCTCTATCCTAGGAGGCGAGCAAGTTGGGAAAGCAGCCAATTAGAGGGTTTCCCCCGAGCCAGTACTAGAACGGTGCATCTCTCACTGACCTGGCTGGCTTCTAAATTTTATTTCCCATGTGTGTGACCTGTTTCGACACTGTGGCCTTTAAGTACAGGCTGTCTCTTTCACATATTTAGCTTAGAAACACGGTAAGGGCCAAGGTCTCAAATGTAGATCTTGTTAAACTGTTCACATAACATTTTTTTCAGTTTCAGCAAGAAACAGGTTTGGGGGGAGGGGTTTAAACTAAATACCCATCCCCCTTTACAGTTTGCAATACAAACCTTGCAGCCTTGAAAGTGGAATTGAGTAGAAACTGATCAGCCTCTATTCACGGTCCTAAAAAACAGCACAAGTAGGGAGTAGTAAGTTAGGTTTCTAAAATTCTTTCAGTTTTAATAAAGTGTTGTTATAGCAGAGCAATGGGCACTTTTTAATGAGCTTTATAACCTAGCATTGTCCCTTTACCTTGTCTTAATGCCTCTGCTAAGTGTCTAAGCTAAACCTTTAACACATCCACCTCAGGTGATTGATACCACCCACTGCTCTTTAAAAATATTACCCCCAAATCACAGCTCTGAAAAATAACTTCTTATTGCACAGCTTAAAGTCACCCACCCTCTGATGATCAATTTACACAGATTCACAGGTTCTTCTATAGCCCCACTCTCTATTAGGACCCCAGCCCCTTCCACACACACTACCACCAAAGGGTTACCAAGGAAACCAGATAGAAGGGCAATCTCTCACCACTATTATTGGAAGTAAGGGAAGAGCAAGTTCATCCAGTGTCCTTTAAAACCTGTATGGGACATGAGCTCATGGTCTGCTCTTTCTTTCTTAGCATCCTGTGGCAATCCCTCTCCTGCTGCTATAACTATGGTAGAGAAGCTGCTGCACTCCTGACAACATACGTCATGCATGCACACTCATGCAACACTGCTGTAAACACCCAGAGTGTTGGTAAGATGTAAGCAGCTCTAAAGTCCCAGTACTTTATCTTGTCTTTACATGTAACTCGTGCTTTTAAATTGCTCATGCCCCCCTCTATTTCGTTAAAAATAGTTATTTATTTGTATTATCACAGTGCCTAGGAACTTCAGTCATGGACACCCCACGCCCCCACCCCTATGCTAGGCACTATACAAACACGGAACAAAATGGCAGTCCCTGTCCCAAACACCTTATGGTCTAACATTAGCTACATTATTACACATTGTAATCAGTAACCATTTGCTCAGCAAACAAAGAGAGCCATCTGAGGGGATCTAGGATGTGTGGGGACCTGCTATGGAGTTGGCTCATCCATCCCTTCCACTCAACACGTCCACACACAAAGGATTCTCTTCATGAACAGATTTGAGAGCCACAATCTGTCCCACTGGGTAGATCAATTAAATCAACAAGGTCCAAAGGGATGTTTCTTTCTCAAGCATGGCCTTTCTATTAAGTGCGTTCATCCCCTGTTAAGAATCCATCACCCAATAATGTAGGAGATCTGATCTGACTTGGTCCTGAATGACAAAGCAATGATGTCACTAAGAAAAATGAACAGCATCCTTTTATGGAATTTTTAATCATAAAAACGTAGGGCTGGAAGTGACCTCAAGAGGTCTAGTACAGCCCTTTGTGCTGAGGCAGGCCCAAATATACTCAGTCAATCCCTAACAGGTGTGTATCCAACCTGTTCTTAAAAATCTCCAGTGACAGGAATTCCACAACCTCTCTTGGAAGACTATTCCAGGACTAAATTACCCTTCTTACTCCTGGGGCAATTCTGTGCAAAAAAAATTAAAAATTCTGCACACAATTTTTCAAAATTCTGCATATTTTATTTGTCAAAATTACACAGTATAGTCACACCAGTTTCAATTATTTTTGGTCATTTATTTCAAAATACCTGTCAGCAAGTATGTCTATAACAATACAGACAACAAAAAAGATGCAGGAAATGTTTTTTGACAGATTCCTTACTAGGCATATTAATACAAAAGTCTGAGTAATAATTCACTTAAACTACAATACAGAACCATATTACCCACACTCCTCAGAAGCAGTGCAAATGCTTGAGAGTTTCAGGGGTAATGGAGGAGCTGAGGGAAAGGGAATTAATCACTGGGAAGGAACCTGGGTATGTACTTGGAGGGTTATTGGGTATGGGTGGTGGTGTAGGACCAGCCTTGATCTGTATGACTATGCTATGTATAACCTGTATGCTCAAAAGGTCTGTTATACTCCCCTCCTCTTTTGTCTCCTCTCCCTCTCTGAATACCTGTGAAGTGGCATTTCCCCTCCCCCTCCCTCCTGGAATGCTTATGGGATGAATGGCCTGCTTGAACAGCTGGAAGATCAGAAGAGCTCCCAGGTAGACAAGGTGTCTGGGACTCTAATTAAGTAGCACTCATACACCCAATGCATGGACACTGCCCGAGGTGGAATGTGACCAACCAGATGCGGACAAGTCATCACTAGTCGCAGGCCATCAGGAGCAGGTCCTTAAAAGGGGAAAGGATGATGTGCTCAGGAGTGCATTCACAAGTTTGTACCTCCTGTATAGGCCCTTTGCCCAGACCTCCTGGCCAGTAGTTCTCCGCGTTGCATTCCATCATGCCTCGGGAAGACTTACCTTCATCACATCATCCATCACTGTGCTGTGGGACACTTACCTTGAAAGATCCTGACATCTCCAGTGCTGTGCCTGTGCTGGGAGCGTGAGTGTGAGAGTGTGACCCCCCCTTCTTTTGAGCTTAGCTATCAGTATAATAAATGTGCTAATTTCTGCCAAACTCTGGTGAGTTATTAGTCCTCCCTAAGCGTACTAGCTGGCCCAGTTTCGGGTAACAGGTGGGAAAAGTATCGAGCAGGTGTTTTGGGGGGCAGGGAGGGATTGTTAGGGGGCTTCCTCTACGCAGACCCTGGCTGACCCCTAGTCTCTCCCATTCAGTCAGGCACATCTGAACCTGTTCCCATGTGGTCCTGCACCCCCATGTGTCCTTGAACCCCCTGTCCACATGTGTCCCTCCATAGCCCACTCAGATACCCCTTCCCTCCATCCCTATGTGTCTCTGTACTCCCTCCCCATTCCCATGAGCCTCTGTGCCCCTACTCAGCAACTCCTCTGTCCCTATGTGTCCCTGTACCCCCTTGTCCCCATGTGTCTCTGTGTCCCCACTCAACCACCCTCTGTCCCTATGTAGCTCTGAATCCCCTCCCTCATCACCATGTGGCCCTGCACCTCCCTCCCCTACCCATGGCCCTGTGACTCCACTCCCATTCAACCCTTGCCCCAATCTGTCCTTCATTCCACTAACCCTCATAAGCCTCTGTCTCCTGACCTGGTCTGACAGATGCTGTGAAAAAGGCAGGCTCTTTCTCTTCCCTAGCTGGTTGGGAGCTGTTGCAGTTCCTGCACCACAGTGCCCTCTGGTGGGCAAAAGGCATAACTGGAGAAACACTGGCAAAAAAAAATTTTATGTGCAAAAATTTAAAAATATGTGTGGCTCATTAATTGTGTGTGCACACAGTAGTGCAGAATCCCCCCAGGAGTAAAGCCATATAGTTAGGAAGTTTTTCCTAATATCTAACCTAAATCTCCCTTGCTTCAGTGGGCATGGAGAACAATTGATCATCATCCTCTTTACAATAGCCTTTAATGCGTTTGATGACTGTTATCAGGTCCTCCCGCCGTCTTCTTTTCTCAAGACTAAACATGCACAGTATTTTTAACCTTTCTTCATAGGTCAAGTTTTGAAACCTATTATCATTTTTGTTGCTCCCTTCAGGACTTCCTCCAGTTTGTGCCTATATTTCTTAAAATGTGGTGCCTAGGACTGGACACAGTACTGCAGCTAAGGCCTCACCAGTGCTGAGTAGAGCAGGACATTTACCTCCTGTGTCTTACATACTACACTCCTTTAATACACTCTAGAATGATTAGCCATTCTTGCAACTGAATCACATTGTTAACTCATATCCAATCTGTGATCTGCTATAACCCCCAGACCCTTCTCAGAAGTTCTACTGCCTAGTCAGTTTTTGTAGCTGTGCATTTGATTTTTCCTTCCTAAGTGAAGTACTTTGCACTTATCATTATTGAATTTCATCTTCTTTATTTCAGACCAATTCTCCAATTTGTCAAGGTCATTTTGAATTCTGATCCTGTCCTCCAAAGTTCTGAGATTGGTTCAACTAGTTCCTTAAGTACCCTCCGGTGCATTTCTTCAGGCTCCACTGACTTAAATATATCTAACTTAAAACTAAATATTCTTTAACCTGTTCTTTCCCTATTTTGGTTTGTGTTCCTTCCCCCTTGTTGTTAATATTACCTGTGTTACGTATCTGGTCATCAGTTATTAGCTCTCCTTCCCTTCTAAGTAGAGGACCAACACTTTACTTCATCTTTCTCTTGCTCCTTATATATTTATCTAATCTCTTCTTATAGCTGTTTATGTCTCTTGCTAGATGTAATTCATTTTGTGCCTTAGCCTGTCTAAGTTTGTCCTTTCATGATTGTGTTATTCTTTTGTACTCTTCCTTAGCAATTTGTCCACGTTTCCACTTTTTGTAGGATGCACCTACTTCACACCAATGAGGCAAATTCAACCTTACAATTAGGCTTGATTTCATTGGGTGCAGAATCTGCTTGAGTCAGAACTGAATTAGATCTAATATGTAAAGCCTTTAGGGATCCAATATTTCTCACATACCAGAGTAATTTTTTAAAGAGTACTCATTAGATTTTTCTTTTTTAATGGATTGGTCTAGAACCCCTCTCGCAGTAAAGTAGTGCTACTATGCTACTGGAATGGCTGTACTTACACACTAGCCCTATGGCCAGAAACCCCAGAAGGGAAAGAGCTCGCTACTCCCTCTGCTGGACTCTGTTCAGGGATCCTGAGTGCTCTTGGCTCCTCTGCTGTTGGGGCTTTGTGGTGAGAGATGGATGACTTAATGGCAAGAAGTGGTGCAGAGAGCAGCAACAGCAGAGTTAAGTGGACTCTAGTGAGACCCCACCTATCCAGCACCTCCATAAAGCTGAATCACTAAGCTGGGTTAAGTGGTGGTGCCTCCAGGCAGGACCAGGCAAACAGCTCCTTTGGGACTAGAAGTAGACATGTGAAAACTGTTACATGGACTGCACTTATTTGCTGATCCAAACCGTGAGGGGGGTTTGGTGGATGGGTGAGGTGGTGTGGCTAAGGTACCTGTGGGATATTCTCTCCGGCAGGAGGAAAGGGAGTTAGATGGATTAGTGCCACACTTACTGGTAAGGTGGGTATTTCATGCTTTATTTGAATATAGATTCTGTTGCTGGCTTTTCCTGAGTTTATGACAGTGTTCCCTTTCCCCTAATGAGTCCCTTGTTTATTCACAGTCTCCCAGTTCCTCGGAGTAGGGAAGTTCTGCTTGTTAAGAGCACATAGGGAGGTTGCATTTTGTTTTCCTAACTGTCTGGGTAGAGGTTCAACTTGGTTTATTTATTTGCCAAGAGGGACCCCAGAAATATTGCTGCCTTTAGCCACCTGCCAGAAGGGTTACACACAGACTGAGAGTAGAATCTAGCTCTGTTATTTCAGTGCAATCCCATTTCAGGGTGATTCATGTAACTCATACTAGAATTTTTACCCATGGGGCTTTATTCTCACTTATCCTACAGTCACTGTGAATAGGCTGTAGTCACCTTATCCAGTCAGCTGGAAATTCCTTAAGCATAAAGAGAATCCCCATATGACATGAACACAACAGGTCTCTCTCCACCACCTTTCCCCCAGCTCCTGACATAGGGGCTATGGCACAGGCATAAGGGGCCTACTCTGCCTATTCCCAAATAGCCTGAGCGACCTTAAATAGCTGGTCTTAAATTAGAGCAGCCTGATGCTGCTTTAAGTGGCACCAGAGACTGAATTAGCCCTTCCTCAGCCCTTGAATGTGGGGACCACAAAGTTGGTTTAAAGTTACTTTTCACCTCTCCCCTCCTTACCACCATTGTTCCTGTACTGAGCAGAATTCAGCTAGAACAGAAAATAGTGCCTGTGGACTTTAGGCTGCCAGTTTCCCAGAAAAGCTGTCTATGATTAAAATAGGGACAGCTCCCCTGTGCCAAAGCAGGTTCTCACTGGTGAGCCAATTAAGGGGGCAGGGCTGAAGCTGGGCTATAAAGGGTGAGAAGAGGCCTCAGTGAGGACAGAGCAGAGGTAGATGGGGAAACAATAGAGTGAAGTTGCAATGCTCCCCGAGGTGGGGTTGGGTAAGAAGGCCCAGCTAAAGGTTTTGTTTATCCTTTGGGAGAAGGCAGGCCAGGCCTTACTTCTTCTCCAGCTGTTCAGAAAGATGGAAAGAGCAGCAGAGCAGGGATTGTGCCCAGTTTAAGGCTGGGTGAAAGATTTCTTTTGTATTTGTTTTTTCAAACTTTGTGTTAGTAAACAACCAGACCCCAAGAAGGGCTGTGATTGGAAGAGAGACTGTGTGGAGTTTCAGGAGCCCTGAAGAAGGGGAAAACAGAGGTGGGGCTCTACAGAGGCACCCTGGCCACAAGGGGATGCTCAGATGACTGCCACAGTGTTATATTCTTAAATTGTATAGAGGAGGAAGAAACGAGTGAGTTGTAATAAATCAGGAAGTCTGTAAGCCATAGAAAAGGGGGCAGTTCCTGATGGCCGTAATTGCTTCAGAACAGATGTGGATGAAGTGGCCCTCATGCTTGGCAATAAATTGTAGTGATCAGCACAAAACATTTGGTCATATTAGTTTCCAGTTGTTAACATGATAGGGCTGACATAGCCAGGTAGAATATACTATACACCAGGGCAGTTCCATATTGCTTTGTATTGTCCCACAGACTAGAACAAAGTTGCTTTGGTCTGGAACAGAATGTTCCATAGGGAGCTACTTCATGCTAGCTAAATTATACCAGAATTATTCCAGAATGGCTATGTGGTCAGTTTCCCCTGTGTAGATAAGGCGTAACCTGAACTAAGCCCAGATCATCAAGTCAGCAGAAGACATCCTGGCATCCAAAAGCAATAACTCTTCATATAGAGCTAAAGTTTGCCTTTGGATCTTTGTCTATGATGCCCCCTAACTGCAGTAGGAATCAGAGTGCACATGGAAGCAGAATTTGGCCTCCTAATTTTCTTCAGACTGTGTCTAACACAGCTGTCCACTTGAGGGCACCATTACTGCACACATGTACAGTTGCTGAGAGAATGTAAACCTTTCATTTACTGCTACTACTATAGTGCTTATATAGCAACCTGAGTACAGACAAACAGGATATGAGCCCTGCATCCAGGAATTTACATTCTAAATTACTAGTTTTTGCTGATTTTTTTAAAGACGTGAAAACTATAACTGAAGGCACAGAAAACTGCCATCAATATAGTATGTATAGCTGGATCACAGATTCTTCTTTTTTTTACATTCTAGCACATTGTGGTTATGGGATTATTTTAGATATTATTTTGCAGCCTATGGCTAGTGCTATGTTCTAGGATTCTTTTCCAGGACTGCAGGCTTCTGTTTCTAAATGACACATGTGGTGTACACCTTCTAGTTTTATTAACTACATACCACTGGGACAATGTAACTTCCCGAATCAGCTTTGTCTTTTGCACCCTTCCTAAACTGTGATGTTGATGTTAACCATATTGTGCTGCTGTCTTTACCTTATTATCATTAATACTGTCAAATAGGGTGTAGCCAAAATATTTTCTCTCACTTACAAAACTGCAGTGATTTTGCATCATCAGGGCCGGCTCCAGGCACCAGCTGAGCAAGCTCCTGCTTGGGGCCGCTGATTCTAGGGGGCGGCATTCCGTCTAATCCTAGGGCGGCATGGCCGCTTTTTTTGTTTGCTGCTCTGGCCACCTTGTAGGGGGCGAAGGAGAGGAGCGCCCTGCAGCAAACTCGGCGGGGCAGCCCGTGTCCTTCCCTCCCCACCGACCGGAGCAGCGCGGAGCCCTCCCACAGGCGGCGCGGCGGTTGGGGCCGCGGGGTGAGCTCCCCGCTGAAGTCCGGGCCGCCCCCCTTCTCTCTCCCCCCACTAGACCGGGCGCACACTCTGCAGCACAGGGAGCCCCCCTGCACCCTGGCTCCAACCGCCCTGTAGGATTTTTTTTGTTTTGTTTCTTCCCCTGCTTTGCCGCTCCGGCCGCATCGTGTTTTTGTTTTGTTCCCCCTCGCCCCGGGCTTTGCCGCTCCGCAGTTTTTTTTTCACCTGCTTTGCCGCTCCAGCCGCACCGTTTTTTTGTTTTTGTTCCCCCCCCGCCCTCGCTTTCCCACTCCGGCCGCACCATGGTTTTTTGTTGTTGTTGTTGTTTTCCCCCCTGCTTTGCAGTTCCAGCTGCGCCGTTTTTTTGTTCCCCCCACCCTGCTTTGCTGCTCTGGCTGTGCTGTGTGGTTTTTTTTGTTTTTTTTCCTCTGCTTTGCCTCTCCGGCGCCCCCCCCCTTTTTTTTTTGCTTGGGGTGGCAAAAAAGCTAGAGCCCGCCCTGCCTCTGGCCACAACTTCTGCTGCCTCTGCATTCAGGGCAGAGACATGGAAGGACTGGCCCGGCTTTCCCTGTCCCCTTGCTGCCAGGTGAGCCTCCTATCCACAGGGTGCTCCTGCCCTGTGAGGTCACCTTTCCCTTAATTAGCTCCTGAGGCTTCTTCAGTGAGCCCAACCTGCCACTAAGGCCTTCTTCTGAAGGAGAGCAGGGAGAGACTTGGGCTTTAACCAAACATCCCCAAAGGTTGGTGTGACGGGTCCCCAGGGTACAACTTGAAACTGAGGTACCACTGTGCACCCTTAACTCTCCAGCCTGGGCTGTCTCTTACAATGCCTTGCTAGTGACAAGCAGCAACCCCTCCAGGTCCTATTAGTCACATTATTTGTCATTGTCACTAGAAAACTGTCATTAGAGACTCTCAGAATTATGACATATTTCAGTAACAACTATACAGCAAAATCTCATAACTTCATACACACTAATGATGTGCATAGTCTGACAGAACAATGGGTTTCAGCAGGTTATGACCTCTTGTATGATATCTTACTTGGCCTGCTTTGTATGAAATATATCATAATTATATGCCAGCAATGACTATTGGGATTCCAGGGTGCTGCTTTGAGGTACAGATTGCCACAGTTGGGGTCTGCAAACTCCCGCAACCAGAAGCTTCTCCCCACCTCCAATAATTAGCATCTCATCTCTCTGAAGCTCTCCTCTTGCTCTCAAGGCCTCAGGGTGGGGCTTCAATTTACTCTTACAGCCTGGAGGTGACTGAAAGGGGTCTGATCTTTAAAACAAGCACCTGGGAAACTGGCACTACTTACCTGAGTGAAATTACGCACGTGCAGGGCCTGTATGTGTGTCTTATATACCCCTTCAGATTGAGAATGAAATGGAAAATGGTCTTTGTATCTGCGAAGTTCTTGCCTTTTTGTGTCCCCACAGTCAATAAATCAATGTGGTTTGCACAGAACCATGTCTGAAAATAGCTAATTGTGTAGTGAATATGGGGCCTTGGAAAATCAGGTAAGTCAAGATTCCATTCTGGAGTCTAAACTGGCCCCAGGTGCTCTTATTCTATTGGGAGGAATGGGGAACAGACACAGTTTCTCTTCTTTGGATGATTTGTATTGGTTGGTTGGAGGCAGTTTTTTTCAAGGTTGGGTTGACAGTGCAGAAGTCAATTGGTTTGTGTTGTGATTGCCAAGTCTGTGTTGGATACTGCTCTGGCTGCTTTATGTGATCGTTCATGATACTAGGAAATGTGTTCCTCAAACCAAATAGCTGCTTTAAAATCTTATAGCTGCAGCAAAACTTCTGTAGAAAGTATAGGTCAGTACAAGGTCTGGCAAATAACCATCCGACTGAATTACTATAAAATAAATTCAGTTTCATATTACTGCAGTGGTTACCTGCTGGTTGTGGTTGTATCCTGGTGAGATGATGCACAGTGTTGCAAACTCTTCATGTTCAAATATGTTACAACTAAACAGGTTATAATTTACAAGAAAAAAATGATTTACTTCTCCAATTACCTCCCTTCTCCATTCCCTTTTTCTCTTTTCGTTTCCCGCCCTGGAAATGAATACAGAGGGACCAAAATGGGGACAGCTTCTGATTGATCAGTGCAAACATTCTGAACATGATTATAATCTATTAGCTGTTTATTTATAACAAATTTGAGCAGTGAAGAATGCAGCAAAAATCCTTGCTTTTGCATCTGCAATTTTCTCCCTTCTGTAAGAGCTGGGTGGGGGAAGGGGAGGACTTCGCTGAATATTTCAGTTTTAACTTCATGCAAATTGTCCTAACAGCTGCCATTGTGTATACACCCACCCACCGATAGTCAGAAGAAGAGACGCAGACAACAAAATAGTGGGGAGCAGAGGAGTTGGACAGAAGGTAAGAGTGGCACTGCCCCACCTAGCTGCTTAGACATGGTTGTAGGGGAAGAAAAGTTTTCCTTTCTCTCCTGCACACAAGGTAACCCTCAGCAAGGCTGGGAGAGCATTACATATTGATGAGACAGCAGCAAGCCAAGGTAGTTACTAAAAGCACAGGTATGTGGAAATGAAAGTGCCGCACTTGCCACAATCAATGGCTACATGGATGTCCTGCCTCACATATCTGCCTCTAGCCAGTAGGAATCTTTTTCCTTTCTGGACAACCTCTGGTGGGAACATTGAGCTAATTCATGTTGTCCTTTAAAAATGTCACTAATCTCTGTCATTTTGTAGGATCTTGAAAAATCACAGCATAAACCTCTGTTGTTATAGCAGGGAGCTGATGAACATAAGTATTAAAACTCAACCTTACTGTGCACAGTATTGTAAATATCCCACCTGAAAGAATGAATCCCCACATTTTAACCCTCACATCACTGATTGTTTTGACAGATTTTCCTAGATCCCAACTTTCCCTAAGAATTTCTTGGTGGCAAACCTAGTGGGAGCGATCACAGTCCTCCCTTCCTCAGCAAAATAATGTGGGTCACCATGAGTATGGAAAGCATAATGAAGAACTGAAGTTGCATTCTGAAACTGACCAGGTGTCTGTCTGTGTGGTATGCTGGGAATCCAGGGCTCACAGGTAAATGGGTTGTACTTGCTTTTCCCTTTTTAAAAGTATGTATATTCTCCTCAGCAAAGATGCTTAGGAAGGGTAGCATGCAAAAGAAATAATATGGAGGAAAAGATCAGTTCTTCAAGCGGAAAACCAGTGAGAATCTCTTCTCTGTAAAATAAGAATAGTAATATTTCCTTTCTCCCCTCCCTTTGGCTGTCACATCTGTTCAAACTGTAAGCTTTTCAGGGTAGGGACTATCTATTACTGTGTATGTATGTACAGTGCCTTGCACAATGAGACCCTGGTCTCTATGTCATTAATACGAATCTAGCCAATTTCAGATTTTTTTCCTTTTCAGTGAACCCTATTCAAATGGACTCTGTGGATCTACTCCTTTGGCCTACCCGCAGTACCTTTTCAAAATGAGAAGGATAACCAGGCTTGTGATCTCTATCAGCATCTCCAACTATCACAAAGCAACACAAGATTCAGCTAGTCAGTTGGTTCATGATGACCTGGGACAAGAATTCTTTAGTGTGTCCCTTTCAGGACCATATATATTTAAGACCTCCAATTTACATACCAGGGCATTTCTACACTTAAAATGCTGCATCAGCGCAACTGCAGAGCTTAACTGAAGACACCTTAATCCACCTCCCCAAGAAGCAGTAGCTATATTAAGGGAGAAGCTCTCCTGTTGCCATAGCGCTGCCTACACAGGGGGTTATGAACAGTTTAACTATAACTCTCGGTGTGGATTTTTCACACTACTGAGCGCTATAGTTATTCTGACATAGCTTTATAGTCTGAAGCCAGGTCTACACTGTCTGTCTTCTGAAAGAGAGTCTACGTGACCTCTCCTTTTGTGATCCATGAGCTCTGCCTGACATCCTTCAGCTTCTACATCTCACAGTATCCTGTGCCAATACTGCCCAAAGGGCCATTATCTTGTTCTCCATCTGAGAGAGGAAATAACTTAGCACAATTTTTAGGTTTTTCTTCCCTCACACCCCAACTCAGACACCTTCTAGAACTCCGGGTTAGGTGTCCTTTATTAGATAGGTACAATATATGGCTACTAAGTTAGGGGGTTCTTGTTCTGTTTATGCACAGAGGATTTTGCCTGTCTCTAACTTTCATTTTGAAAAGGTGTTTGGAACAGTTCAAAGGAGCAGAGCCATATTGTCTCATTTGAATAGTCTACTTAAAAGCAAATAAATTATAAATTGACAGGATTAATCAACAACGTGACAGGGTTTCTTCAAACAACGGGGGTTTCTTCTGCGGGAAACACATGAGAAGTTTCCTGTAGAAGAAATGTATGAAGAGCTTGAGGTAATCACAAAAGGAGAAAATTGAAGCCCAATTTAGTGAGCTTATTCAGATCTTGCTGGATGAGAAAAAAGTGCTTTTGGAAGATCTTCAAGCTGAAGAACAGAAAGCCATTGCTATCATGCAAAACACAAAGAAAGATCATGAAGTGAAAATGAAGTTACTGCAAGAAGAGATAGCAGACATTCAAGAAAAAGTATCTGTCTCATTCAGTGGAGGTACACTATTTAATTTTTACTTTGTATCTGAATCCCAGACTGTTTTGTCTCTGTGTATTGGACTTTGGATCAACAAATTAATCAGTATGACGGTCAGCAAAACCTTAGCAGATAGGTAAATATGAAGGAACATTGACTTTGGAAGATATACAACAGTTTAAATATTTTAGTTGAAGTCCTTCTGCTGCCTTGTTACAGAGATGTGGAGTAACAGGTGCAGGTTCCATGGAATGTCAGTTTGTTTGTTTGTTTTTTTTAAAGGGGACTTCCAAAGCAACTTTGTGTGCTATGTTAGAAATCCCTGAGCTGTCTAGATTGGGAGATTATGGTGACTCGAGAGCTAATGAAAGAGATGGAAAGTTAAGCAACCAAGAGGAGAAGGAATTTCTGTTCTAATTGAATAAACTTCTTCTGGGGCATACATGTGCACAAATACCTATTTAAATTCAGTAGTCAGTGTCTATTTTGGAGAAGGGATGTCTTTGTTAAGGATTCAACAGGCCTCTCTTGATTGAAGATTCTCGACATTGACAATATACATGTCCTGTAGATTCTCCAGGGGAGACCTGATATTTCTTAATGACAAAAATCAAACAAGGATGAAACTTAACAGACGGAACATCTGGGCTGTCTTTTACGTAAGGAAGCTAAAAATGGCACAAACCAGTTTTTTAGAAATCTTTTCAGATCACCTTTAAAGAGTGATCCGTGAAAAGGTCTGAGTTGTGAGCTCATGTGTTTCAGAGGCATAGTGACAGACTCCAAACTAAACAGCTGTTTTTCACAGCTATACAAACATTATTCTATATCCAAATAAGCCTGCCCAGACAACGGTACTATGACCTCCCATCAAATAATGAAGAATGGAAATAAAGCAAACTTTTGACATGATCCCACAGTACATTTTGGGTTGTGCCAGCTGAGTGTACCATTTCTTCTTTTAGGGGCTGGCAACTTGTTACTTTAAACACTGGCTGACCTGTATAATTTATCAAATCTATCTCATTTTAAATTGGCAGAACTAATTAAGTTATCCTTGAAGAGACAGGGGACTGGGTATGGCGATACTGATCATTATTTTTCTTTCTTCTCTGTGCTCTGGACAGAGTGAGAAGTGACCCATTAATATTGGTGTCTTGCTCCAGTTAGTGATGGAGATCACCCTATAATTGCATGATTGCTGATCTTTGATATCAATGGTACAGGGATCACTTGAGTCTTGACTTACAAGTGCCCATAAAGGAACATCAATCTCTTCTGAAAAATGTCAGTAGGCTTTGCATGTTCCACTTCTGTGTTTTCACTAGATCCCACATTAGCCTCTTCCTGGCTCATGCAGTATGAGAGAGCTTTTCGGTTCTCCGGACTTTAGCTTGCCCAGGTTCTGCTGCCAAACCACAGTCCCAGGAGAACATGAGCCCAGCCTCTCTGGAGAACTTTCGTTGGCATGAATTGTTGCTATTTTCCCATAATACAAATTGGCTCCAGGATGGAAATGATAGCACCTACTGCTCAGTGTGCTTTGATTTAAGGAGTCCATAGGCCTTGAAGGAACTGCTGTAATGGTGACCAGGGGCCAGTTAGTGTCAGCATTACATAATCAAAATGGGAATGACTGGGGAAGTGTGGACCCAGATCAATCTCAGTTCTTTGGGGGTCTCCTTGAGACATCTCTTGCCAGGTTTCAGCACAGCCTTTGTGTCCCCTCAGATCAATTTTCTGTTCTCCAAAAGGCAGTGGAATAATTTCTTTATGCCCTCTCTTCCTCCTTGTTGACTGCTGGCTGGGGAATGTGGAAGCCTGCCAAGTGACTAGTGAAGACAGGAGAGGTCACAGTAAATTTCTGAACTGAAGAAAACTAACTAGATCTATTTATCTCCACTGTAATCTGGGAATTCTAAAGTTGGCAGCTGCTACAAACCCTGCACAGCCATTCTCTCGCTTGCTTTAATCTAGAGCAGGGTGAAATGTTTTTCTCTGCCCACAACAAACATATATGACTGTTTTTAATTTCCTTTGGTTCACAGGATGTATATTCCACTCTCTCAATGTTAGTGAACCTTCTGTTAACCCCAGAGTCCACAGTGTGCTGCAGTGACTGGCGACTTCAGAGAAAGGCTGAGTGGCTGGTGGGTGTCTGGAGTTGAATATGAGGCTTTCTGTGGGTTCCGTTAGTTTACCTTATCCCTTAAAATCAAAAATTGTTGTCAAGTGCAGCACCTCAGTCAGTGCAACCACAAACTTCAGTTTTGTTAAACAAACGTGGAATTTGTGCTGGTGAAGGTATTAGCTCGAGAGCTCTGGTAAACAAAGAGTCCTCCATCTTGTCCCCTTCCCTGCATAGTCTCTTAACGTCTGCCTCACTGCACTCTGTCCCTGGGACTTCTTTCTGTGGTGGAAATGTCACTGTCATTTCAGAATTGGGGTAGGAAGAGCCCAGTTCTGGACCTTCTCTTGCCTATGGGGCAATAGGGGCTGCTGCAGCTCCAGATAAACACAGATGTTGACAGGACCACCTGGCCACCCCCTTCTTCTATCACCACTCAGTGACCATCTCTGCCTTCATGCCTGCCTGACCCCTACATGTACAGAGCAGGGTTCAGAAACCCTTTAAAGCACTGCCAGTCAAAATCAGTACACTCTTAATAGTCTTGATTTACACCACTGCTGGACAGTCCCTGCAATTTCAGCTCTGCCCTTATGCAAATCGGAGCAAGTGACAACTCTACTGCCCACAAATGTGCCAACTAGAATCAGTTATGGTCTTTGACACGTGGAGATAGATGAATGGTGACCAGCACTATCTGTCTTAGCTCTGTATAGGGCCTCCATCACTGTAGTACCTGAGTGCATCACTGTCTTTAATGGATTTTTCTCCTCCCAATCCCACCTGTGAGGCAGGGAAGGGCTATCTCATTTTACAGATGGAGAACTGAGCCACAGAGAGACTAATGTCACACAGGAAGTCTGTGGTGGAGGAGGGAATTGAATCTGGGTTGCCTAATTCCCAGCTTGCCGGTCCATGCTTCCTCACTATGTAGGGCCCTAAGCAGCCATCAGCTATTAATAACTTTCAGTCATGACTGCAGTGGACAGAATTTGACTTGGTTACCTTCAGGTGAAAGGCTGTGGTCCCAAACTTTCAAAGCTGGGTGCCTATAGCTGGGCTCTTAAACCTACTGACATCAGTAGGCCAGGCCATTTCTATTTAAATGCCTAAATGAGGATTTAGGAGCCTTACTTTAGGCTGCCAAGTTTAAAAGTGTTGCCTCTGTGTCCCATTACCTATTTCATGAGCTTTCTAGTCAAATTAAAACTTATCTTTGATATGGAGGATTGTTTTTCTTCTGCAGTCATCTAACAGTACTGCCCAGTTTCAACAAATATAAAGTCATTCCTCATTGGCATAAATTCAGTGGACCAATCCAATATGCTGCTTAGAAAAAAATGTTTGCAGATCTCAGTCCAGGTACTGTCCCTTTTTTTTTTTTTAAAGAACGTTGATTTGCTAAAATGCATCCTGCCTAATACTTAGCAACTGTCTTAAACATTGCTAAGAGAAATTGATCTGCAGGTGTGTGTAACACTGTATGTATGTGATAAGAACTAATCCAGTACAAAGAACTCTTGAGAGAGTTTTATAGAAGAAAAGCATGAGCAAGTCAACTATCCTGCTTCAGCAGTCTTGCCATTGCTGAGACCAAAAGGGTATGTAGGGGGCCTCTATCCCTCCCTACAACCAAGTGTGTGGGACTGTGGCTCTGTTCCCTGGCACACTGGCTAGCAGAGAGTAGCTGTACCCTGAACAGTAACTTCCTTTACGCCTCAGAGCAGGAGGGAGAAGTGGGGAAGGAACTTCAACTCTCTCAATTCTTTCAGCCTCAATTCTTTCCTGCAGCTTTTCCTGCAATAATGTAACTACATGCAGCACCCCGCCACCCCCTGTCCCGGGCTAGTGATTGGGTCACAATCTAACTGATAATTAGTAAGTAACTATATTATGAGTCCAAAATAAAGCATGTTTCTGAAATGTAACAAAGGCCTTGAAAGTTAAAGCAAATTCATCACAGGAGGGCGTGACTATCTTTAGCCTTTTCAACAGAAATTCCATAGGGACTTCTGCTTCACTTGATGGCATAACAACATCTTTTCTGTTCATTTCGGTTATGCCAATCTCATACATTTTTATTTATTTATCTTGGAAGGGTTTTATGCTTGTTATGTATGTTAGTTTCTCAATTAAAAACTTTTCTAGTGCAAAAAGGAAGAATATGAGGGGCTGTCTGTAAGTGAGGACAGGTCTGTCTCCCAAGATCTGTGAGAGTGAGGGATCATTTTTCAGGATAAGTTGTAGATCTTTTATGATGCGCTGGAGAGGTTTTAGTTGAGGGCAGAAGGTGACGACTAGTGGCATTCTGTTATTTTCTTTGTTGGCCCTATCCTGTAGTAGGTGACTTCTGGGTACCCTTCTGGCTCTGTCAATCTGTTTTTTAACTTCAGCAGGTGGGTATTCTAGTTTTAAGAATGCTTGATAGAGATCTTGTAAGTGTTTGTCTCTGTCTGAGGGATTGGAGCAAATGCGGTTGTATCTTAGGGCTTGGCTGTAGACAATGGATTGCGTGGTGTGTCTTGGATGGAAGCTGGACGCATGTAGGTAAGTAGGAATGTAGTTTCATTCAGCTTTCTAAATATAGTTGACCCATATTTCTGCTACTTACCCGTCAACTACTTACTTTGGGATTGCGTGAGGATTACGGTGCTGTTCCACATGCATAAGACTCTTCTTTTTTTGTTCCGAAAGACATTGTTTAAACAAATATGGATTTCCCTGCCAGGAAGACTTTTCATTTTAAATGATTTAACTTAATGAATTATAGTTTAATGAGAGTGTGGAGTTGTTGACTGTAGCGCAAATTTCATGGGTAGCTTAGTATGGAGGAGCTGGGTGAGTGTGGAATGGGCCACTACAGGGTGGGGAGTAGGGGGTGGAAATTCTCTGTCCCTCCCAACAGAGCAAATTGGATGTGGGACAGTAGTGGTAGTTCTGATAGCAAGTGTCATGGCCTCGCTTTGACTATAAAAACAGCCTACAAATTCTTAGACAACTGCCTTTTAATACCTGTTCTAGGCCTATGATGTTAATAATTAAGGATCAGACTTAAATGTTATATGCCAAAGGGCGGTTTATCACTAGAAAATCTGGGCAATTCTCATGGGCTCACTTCTTGTTTTCAGTTGTCAGTGAATCAGATGGGCAATTTTCCCTTTTCTTCTGTCAATAAAACCATGTTTATGAGTCAGTGTTCCAGGAAAGGACTCCTGAAATTGGACCTGATGGTGGTTTTAGCTAATGCTTCTGTAATGCCTTTAATAAAGAACCTTTAACAGCACAAATAGGTCGGTGTTAATTACTTCTGTGGATTTAAATGACATCTGTGTGTTCAACCCTGTATGGTACTGATTGCGCCCAACTCCCGTGGATTTCAATAGGAGATGAGGGTGCTCAGCCTCTCAGGAGATGTGCTCTCCGCTTTGTAGGATGGGGTCCTGGAATTACAGTGACTGGTTCAATGCCATGGCCAAGGGTGTCTCCATCCCTTCCTGAGGCTGAGTCCCAGTTTGTGTTACTGCTCCTAGCTAATGGATTTAGGGATTAGTGTCACAAAGATACTTAGGTCTGATGCTGCTGAGTGTCACAACACTTAACTTTTAGGTGCCTGGAAAGTCACAGGAATTCACAAAGTCTTCATTATACACCTGGGCTCCCTGTACAATGAATGGGGGGAGAGAGGCTCCTTCCAATACCATTCACAAAAGCCAACATGCTTGGTGCTGTGGGCTAAACCCCGATGCTCTCTTGGAGATAGAAGCCTAAATCCAGGCTCTAGGGAGACCCCTATCTCTGCTAGCAATCTGGAGCCAGGAGCCCGCTTTGGAGTTAGTCGCCTAAGGCAATTGATTTTATTTATTTATCTGCAGGGAGGGGGGTGGTTGTCCACAGTGCAACAGCTTGAAGAATCATTTGGGTGAGAAAGGAAGCATGAGACTGACACTGTAGTCTAGGGTCAGGGCACTCATCTGAGCGGTGGGAGACAGAGGATCCAGTCCCTCTGGGCTGATGACGCCTTGTTTTTTACAGTGGAACAGCTTCCTCAAGAGAGATAAAGGGAGTCCTACAACAAAATGTTCTATAGCTCAGTGGGTAGAATGCACTCCAGTCAGGTGGCTGAGCCCTGTTCAAATCCCTTCCACCCGCCACACCTTCAGGCAGTGGTGCGGATTTGAACTGGTGGTTTCCTACTAACCATTGGGCTAAAAGTCTTCCTTCCTCTCCTCAACTATTTTCTGTTTACTTGCTTGAGGGGCCCAAGCTGGTAAGTGGCCTCTGAGCAGGCCTACCAAATCAGGCCCTGCACACAACTTGGCTGGCTGAACAACTGTCCTCCCTGGCTCATGAATCACTCTGTGGCTTAGGCAGGAGACTGGAGTCTGAACACCTAGTGTGAAGTAGTGGTGCACAGGCCCCCAGGCAGAAACGTAGGTGCCTAGGGAACTTCTACTGCAAACGCTTAGGGCTCCAAGTGCTTTCAGGTGCCTACAGCTGTCATATGGAGTTTTGCGAAGTGCAGTGGAGCCTAAAACTGAGACAGGTGTGTAAGTCTGGGGTTTAAGTGCCTAAGTACAAAAGGCACCGACTCCATGGGTGCTCTGGGGCTGGAGCATCCACAGGAAAAAAGTAGTGGGTGCTGAGCATCCACTGGCCACAGCTGTTCAGTTGCACCATTGCAGATCAGTTGTTTGGTGGTGCCCCGATGAGCTAATCAGGAGCATGACCAAACAGCTCTTTGGTGGCTTGGGGAAGGGTTTGGGGGAGAGCAATGGGCAACCAAGGGCCTCAGGGAGGGCATGGAGCAGGGAAGGGCAGGAAGAGGCAGAGTGAGGGTGGGGCCTCAGAGAGGCGGCAGAGTGGGCACAAGAAGAGGTGGGGTGACAGCAGCTCCTAGGGAGAAAGGGTGGAGTGGGGGTGGAGCACCCCTGGGGAAAACTAGAAGTTGGCACCTGTGCTAAGTACTTTTGTGACTCTAGCTCTTAGTCCTTCAGCTCAAGTGGTAAATATCTGCTTTGTAACTAACTAGAGGGCACTGGTTCAATCCCTGCCAATGATCCGCACAGAAGAGGGTGGAGGCTGTTGCAATAAATTTTATAAAAAACCTTTAGAAACTAATCTTGGACCCTCTTAAAGATGGATCACTAACATGAGTACCTCACTCTTGAATGAGGACTTTGGCATCTAAATAGTTAAAACAAATAAATGAATCAAAGCTTTATTTTTATTGTTACGTAGTGGGAAGTAGGTGACCCAAGTTCTATGCTCGGCTCTACCGCTGACCTGCTGGGTGATCTTGGACAAGTCACTTCAACTGAGGGGTAGCTCAGTGGCTTGAGCATTGGCCTTTTAAACCTAGGGTTGTGAGTTCAGTCCTTGAGGGGGCTATGTAGGGATCTGGGGCAAAAATCTGTCTGTGGCTTGCTCCTGCTTTGAACAGGGGGTTGGGCTAGATGACCTCCTGAGGTCCCTTCCAGCCCTGATATTCTGTGACCTCTCTGCCTTAGTTTCCTCATCTGTAAAACAGGGACCTTGGTTTATCAAGTGCTTTGAGATCTAAGGTGAAATGCACTATATGAGAGCTCAGTTATTATTACTATCACTCTCTCTCCCATTCTAAAGAGCTGAAGCAGAGGGCTAGCATTAGCATCGCTGCGCTCACCTTTCATCAGGGTTCATATGTGCCTTAGACCAGACAATGAACATGGGCTTCTTGTCTGTTTTGGGATAGACACAACTGACCAAAGCTAGGACTATGTGGCTTGATTTGATTTTGCTTTAATTTTGAAATTCATTTGTTTTCATAAGAATGTGTAAGGGGGCATGTCTCTGAATGCATCTTTTCATGATGCTGTCTCTGAACGCCCAGAATACATTAGCCCTTTGTAATAAAATCAAGACACTGAAAAGGCCATTGGTTACATGGGCTGTGTTTCTGGTCTCATACAGATACAAACAAGCAATAAAAGCCTAACTCCCTGTAGGTTATCACTGAATCTTATCACTGAACATACATTCAGAAAGGCCTTGACATGAAAATGAAGAAAGAAAAGAAGCAGGATGTTTTGGAATGTGCCAGCTAATTAAAATCAGAGAAGTGACTGTTATCACATAAAGATATTGTCCACTCCAACTCCAAACAACTTATAGAAAGTGAAGGGTGGGAGTGGCGCTGGAATCAGAGAACTGTACTTTTTGAGCTCTTTAGACACATTTTAATTTTGAACCATTCTTCAAGGTTGTTCACATACCTTGTTGCAGTTCAACCTTTCCAGACTACTGGTCCTTTTCAGGAGTCTAATTGTCTTGTGTACCCCAAGTTTTACCTTACTTAAAAACTACTTGCTTACAAATCAGACATATAAATACAAAAGTGTCACAGCACACTGTTACTGAAAAAATGTTTATTTTCTTCTTTTTACCATATAATTATAAAATAAATCAATTGAAATGTAAATATTGAACTTACATTTCAGTGTATAGTCTATAGAGTGGTATAAACAAGTCATTGTCTGTATGAAATTTTAGTTTGTACTGACTTGGCTAGTGCTTTTTAATGTAACTGTTGTAAAACTAGGCAAATACCTAGATGAGTTGATGTACCCCCTGGAAGACCTGGTTGATGTACCCCTGGTTGAAAACCACTGCCTTAGTGGCATGTTCGCTAATCTTACAAATGATCACTGTCCTGTCAAGGAAATTGAACTGTGCCCTGTTAATAATTGACCAGAATTTGGAGAAAAGAGACTAAAACAAGATGAGAGAAAAGAGGATGTGGGCCTCCAGGACATCCATAAAGTGTGACCAGATCCAACTGAATGGATGTCTTTATTCGTGCCTGCAGTAAGCATTTGTTCACAACACAAACCCAGCACATAATCTGGTATGGTTCAATGCAACCCTCAGGCTTTGCTCAGGAAAAGGCCAGAATGTGATAGTAGGAGTATTGGAGGCCAGGACGGAGTTGCTTTGGAGAAGTTCCATTGTGAACTTTGCTGAGTGCCTGCCCATGCTATACTTGACTGTAGTCAGTATTTCTCATGTTTTCATAATCACTAAATCCAATCAGTGTTTAAACACACAGGAAAGAAACTTTCTTACTAGAACAAAGTTACACTCAGATAGAAAAAAGCACCGTTTGTTTTATTCCCCACTCAGAATGAAGAATTGGTTTATTGCGATTGTTTTTGTCATGCCACCTTTTTCATGAAACTGGTTTTAAGGATTGCATTTTCAGAACTTACACTATTAAAGTAGGCATCATACTATAAGAACTTCCCTCCACATGGTTTTAAATGACCAACATTTGAAAATATTGCAGCTGCAAAGACTCTGGTCAATGGAGGCTGAATAATAACATGCAAAGTCTTGATTAGCTCTAGACTGTGCATCCTTGGGCTATGTTTTTACATCTCTGGAACCTTCAGTCTCTATTGATTGCATAATATTGAGGGTTATTAATGAGTAACCCAGGATAGAGACTGATAACTGATGTAATCTGTGGTCAGCCCCATTCTAACCACCGCCATCTCAAAGGGAGGTTGTTAACATTCTTCTGAAAGATCTTTTTTGCAGCAAGGAAATTTATACTGCAAAGGTTCTTGATGGAAAGGCTGGTATTTGTGCTGAGCATTTGTGCATTCTTGCGCAATGCAGAACAAGCGCCATCGTAAGTATATTGCTTATTAGTTTTCTGCTTAATGACAAAAGCCATGGGACAGAAAGCATAGTTGGCTGACACTCAACTCCCTATCTCCTTCTCGTGAAACCCAGATTCTATAGTCTTGTATTGCTAGTATTTTAGGGAGACAAGCATCCGGATGAAGATGAGGTATCTATAACTCAACATATATAAGATGGAAGTGATACCTGTTGACATATGGAAGCATTTGGGGGAATGGATAGTATATGGAAAGTATTGGTACCATCAGTTGAAGATACATGTTTTCAAGTATAAAATACACAAATTTTTATAGTGTTATTAATGCACTGCCTGGTATTACCTCCAGTTATGTAGGCGTGAGCCTGTCTAATCTTGCTCTCTATTAAACTGGGCATTGGTAGTCATTATTCGCCTACAAGGTCCACCCTTTCCCCCTTTGTATGTGAGATGAATTTGGGGTAGGACTGGTTATGGTGATTCAGGGTGGCTGAGAATTGTGGGGAAAAAGTTTTGATTTCTGTTGTATTTACGTTGTTGCTGGGTTGGTTTGATCTGGGGAAATTGAGAAGTCTGTTATTTAGTGTCTTTTGAAAAGTTTGCATTTGATGGATGCTTTTTTAGTGTCTGTTTAAAAAAAATCCACAAAAGTCAGTAAATAGTCTATTCTATCTGGTTTTTAGATTTCTTATTACTGCACCAAATGTGGTACATGTGGGAGAACATGAGACAATAACTGTTCAAGTACACGGAGCACAGAGCTCTGTCAAAGTTACAGTATATTTCAAGGATGAGATAAATAGTGAGCTACTATCAGACATGACTGTCTTTACCCTCAGCCAAGAGAACAACTATCAGGAAATGAAAAAAATTATGGTGAGTCAACAATCATGCTAGTAACCAAAAGCTGTCATTTAAAAATCTGTCTGGAGTCATATCATCATCATGAGCTGGGACTTTGTGATATCACTGACTAGACATGTCAAAGCTTGAATAGGAAAAACTCAAGCTCTGTGTGGAGTGGATATTGCTGGTTCAGTTGGTGGCTCTCTGTTTTCTGAGTCTATACTACTAAAGAAGTGCCCCAGCATGGTTTCAGTGGGCTCTTTGTGATGGGGTGACCAGACAGCAAGTGTGAAAAATTGAGACGGGGATGGGGGGTATATAAGAAAAAGATCCCAAAATCAGAATATCTGGTCACCCTACTTTGTGATGATAGGTGCTATCTTCTATGCAGTAGGTAGACACAAGTTCCTGATCACTTCTGATTAATAAAGATTCCATGACCTTTTCATGAGAATAGGGAATGGAATATTGGCCCTACTGCCTTGGCAAGGTCACTTCCCAGTTCCATTTAGAGAAAGTGATCGTCTTCACTTTTATTATTGAGGGCTTGTCTAGACTTAAAACACTACGCATCACAGCTGCACCACTGCAGTTGCACTGCTGTAATGCTTCAATGTGGACACTACCTATGCCAATGGGAGAGATTCTTCCATCAGCATAGGTAATCCACCTCCCCAAGAGACGGTAGCTAAATTGACAGAAGAATTCTTCCATTGACCTAGCACTGTCTAATGGGGACTTAAATTGTTTTAACTCCATCACTCAGGGGTGTGGATCTTGCACACCCCTGAGCAACATGGTTATACTGACCTAATTGTCTAGTGTAGACCAGGCCTAAGATTGTGGTAGCACCCAGAGTATGATGGGCACTTTCCATACTTAGGGATAGAATGTATGGTCTTCTAATCTGAAAATATCAGAGGGGTAGCCGTGTTAGTCTGGATCTGTAAAAGCAGCAGAGAATCCTGTGGCACCTTATAGACTAACAGACGTTTTGGAGCGTGAGCTTTCGTGGGTGAATACCCACTTCGTCAGACGCAGGGGTCACCCACGAAAGCTCACGCTCCAAAACGTCTGTTAGTCTATAAGGTGCCACAGGATTCTCTGCTGCTTTTAATCTGAAAATGTACGCTATTGCTGTGAGCTGTTAAGGATCTGCTGCATTGCACCCCCGAGCCTGCTTACTCTTAGTGGCTGTTGAAATGAGTCCTTAAAGTTCAGGAGAGTTGAGATCTGGGGTTTTGTTTTGGATTATTGTGGAGACAGGGACATGCTGCAAAATTCCAACTTGATCTGAATATCCCCTAAAGTTCAGATCTGCAGCTTTAGTTTGATCTCCTTTCTAGACAGGACATTTGGTAGCCCTTATTAATATGCATCAGACAACATTCTAACCAAACTTTGAATAAATAAGGGAATATGGGGTAATATTACAACCACCAAATGGCATGGTAACAAGAAAATAATATGTATTTAGGATAAAAAGTAATTAAGTTCTAATTATATTTAATTTGAAAGGTGTTTTACTTTTTCATAGTTCCATGGCAGTGAATTAGAAAGTGAATTGCATTTCTAATGCCAAAGAAATAATAGTCAAAAAATAGAAATAAACTTGAGTATCATCTGTAGAAAAATGTTATGAGCCATACAAATGGTATCAAATCTTCAGCTATTTCATGGATACTTCAGTCAGATAAACTTCTTAGGCTAGATTCTCAGCTGTTCTAAGTTGGCATAGCTCCTTGGAATTCAGTGGAGCTACATTGAATAACACCAGGGGAGGATCTAACACTGTTCTTCCATTATATTCAGGTCAAACCTGATTTGATGCCTGAAGATATGTTCAAGAAAAGACGAAAACCATATGTTCTCCTAGTCACTGAAAGCAAGGAGCTTTTTAAGGAACATCCTCAGCACACTCGCATCCTCCTGTCTTCCAAGAAGGGCTACATTTTTATTCAGACAGATAAACCTATATACACACCCAGTACAAAAGGTTAAAAAAAAATAGTACTACTTTTCAGAGGTTAAAAATGCTGTATATCATGTGGTTGCTGTTAGGGAAAAAAATTAATGGCAAATTCTTCACTTTATGGCAAAAACCTCACTACTCCCCCAACCCCCTATGTGTGTCCAGCAGCTGCAGTAGACTCTAGGCACTTGTACTGCAGTAAACTCTGGTCTGCTGCATTGTTACATAGCTCTGTGTAATGGCACAAAAGGGGAAAGAATTTTTTTGTTCCTTCTCCTAGCCCTTAGACATTCATCCAGGGCCCAAGTAGAATCTGGAACTTCCTCCTCAAGCACACAGCAATGACTCTCATCCAAAAAATATTAAAATTCAGGGGAACGTACAGAGCTTTGTGACTCGCAGTATATCCCCTTTTAGTGATTGTGAAGTGACAAAATATGAGACTAGATTAAGTGATAACACAGGGAGCTCAACATTATGCACATTTGAGTTGCAGTGATTAAGTACCTGTAATGATACTGTTGTGGAACCAAACTTACTCTATCTTTATAAGAGAGATTCTTAAAGCAGCAAACACGTTTATTCATATTTATCTTGCTTCATACAGTATAACCTGGAAAAGACAGTGGTAGGGTTTTTTATTACGTTTCTGATTATTTGATTTGCCTTCCTGAATTGATTGACTCAGTTAACAACATGAAACTAGAACTAGAATGTGTATTTTAGAAAAGTAAAATGAAACCCTCAGCTTTACCATTTTTATTATGTAGTCAAGTACAGAATCTTCACCTTGGACAATGCAATGAAACCTGCAAATGAGAAGATTCAAGTCATTGTACTAGTGAGTATTTAAACTGTGGTAGGTATTTCTCCAGGAAGTTCAAGAGTGAGACTAGTTCCAATGATGGCTTTTGAGGGTGCAGTTACACTTTCATTCACAATTGAAAGAATCTGGTTAAAAAATTT
Source organism: Chelonoidis abingdonii (assembly GCF_003597395.2). Classification (NCBI taxonomy): domain Eukaryota; kingdom Metazoa; phylum Chordata; order Testudines; family Testudinidae; genus Chelonoidis; species Chelonoidis abingdonii. The sequence continues at coordinate 318,838,260 of NC_133769.1, read as the reverse complement.
TCTTGTGCAGAGGTGGCTTCCGAAACCTCCATCAAGAGTTCCAGTTAACTGAAGTGTTTTTGTGGCGTGGACATTTGTCCTTTAAGAACTGAATAGAAACCATCAATTTATTTCATATGGTCATTGGACAGCTATCCGACGGTGACAACTTTCAGTCATTGTTAGGGCTGTCAATTAATTATAGCAGGAGTAGGCAACCTATGGCACGTGTGCCGAAGGCAGCACGCGAGCTGATTTTCAGTGCACACCCACTGCCCAGGTCCTGGCCACCGCTCCGGGGAGCTCTGCATTTTAATTTAAATTTAAATGAAGCTTTTTAAACATTTTAAAAACCTTATTTGCTTTATATACAAGAATAGTTTAGTTATATATTATAGACGTATAGAAAGAGACCTTCTAAAAATGTTAAAATATATTACTGGCACACAGAACCTTAAATTAGAGTGGATAAATGAAGACTCGGCACAGCACTTCTGAAAGGTTGCTGACCCTTGAATTATAGTTAACTCACGCGATTACCTCAAAAAAAATCACAATTAAAAAAATTAATCATGATTAAATGCAGTTTTAATCACACTGTTAAACAATAGAATACCAATTAAAATGTATTAAATATTTTGGGTGTTTTTCTACATTTTCATATATATTGTATTATGTGCTGTAATTGAAATCACAGTGTATACTATTTTTGTTATAAATATTTACACTGTAAAAATGAAAGAAATAGTACTGTAAACAAAAGAAATAGTACTTCTCAATTCACCTCATACAAGTATTGTAGTGCAATCTCGTTGTTGTGAAAGTTCAATTTACATATGTACATTTTTTTTGTTACATTACTGCACACAAAAACAAAAGAATGTAAAACTTCAGAGCCTACAAGTCCACTCAGTCCTACTTCTTGTTCACCAATCGCTAAGACAAACAAGTTTGTTTACATTTATAGGAGATAATGCTGCCCTCTTCTTGTTTACGGTGTCACCAGAAAGTGAGAACAGGCATTTGCATGACACTTTTGTAGCCGGTATTGCAAAGAATTTACATGACAGATATGCTAAACATTCGTATGCCCCTTCGTGCTTTAGCCACCATTCCAGAGGACATGCTTCCATGCTGATGACACTTGTAAAATAAATGTGTTAATTAAATTTGTGACTGAACTCCTTTGGGAGAATTGTGTATCCCCTGCTCTGTTTTATCCATATTCTGCCATATATTTCCTGTTATAGCATTCTTGGATGATGACCCAGCACATGTTCTTCATTTTAAGAACACTTTCACTTCAGATTTGACAAAACGCAAAGAAGGTACCAATGTGAGATTTCTAAATATAGTTACAGCACTCAACCCAAGGTTTAAGAATCTGAAGTGCCTTCCAAAATCTGAGAGGGATGAGGCGTGGAGCATGCTTTCAGAAGTCTTAAAAGAGCAACACTTCAATGTGGACACTACAGAACCCGAAATACCAAAAAAGAAAATCAACCTTCTGCTAGTGGCATCTAACTCAGATAATGAAAATGAACATGCATCAGTCTGCACTGCTTTGGATTGTTATCGAGCAGAACCCATCATCAGCATGGATGCATGTCCCCTGGAATAGTGGTTGAAGCATATGAATATTTAATGCATCTGGAATATAAATATCTTGTGACGTTGGCTACAACAGTGCCATGCAAATGCCTGTTCTCACTTTCAGGTGACATTGTAAACAAGAAAAGGGCAGCATTATCTCCTGCAAGTGTAAACTAACTTGTTTGTATGAGTGATTGGCTGAACAAGAAGTAGGACTGAGTGGACTTGTAGGCTCTAAAATTTTACATTGTGATTAATTTTTTTAATCGCTTGACAACCCTAGTATTACCAAATTGTTTCAGACTTGAACCTGTAAGTAAATGAGAGAGGCTTTGTTAGTTTCCCATCCAGGTCTCATGAGGGGGACTGTTTAAAAGTATATCCTTAAATATAAGGTAAAGAACAATAATTGTATTAAGACATTCAGCATATGGCTGATTGAGTAGCCAAGGACTAGTTCTGTGCACCATCATGTTGGAACCTTGGGTCCAATTTCTTCCTTCCTTCCTAGGCCAGAAAGAGCAGGAAGGACTGTCAGGGCAATTTACTGTGTCATTTAGCAGTAATTCTTCCAGTCAGAAGAGGAGTGGTGTTTATAGGCTGTGAAGAGAAACTGATGTAGTCTTTCTCAGTCTAAAGTGGAGTATGGAGGTGGGGCAGAAAAGTGGAATCCTAAAGAAAGGAAAAATTAGAACAATCTTGCTCTTTCCCCTCCCCAGGATCTAGATGCAAACTTCAGCTAATGACACAACTGTTTCATTCTGCGAGTATGAGCTGTATTTTTGTTTTTGTTTTTTCCTCAATAGAATTCAAAAGGAATGGTGGTTAAAAAATTAGCATTGCAGACAAAGCCAATGACCAGTGGACATTTTGTGATACCTGACATTGCAGAGTAAGTTACTGTGGCATAATCTTCAAAGTGTCAACATATCAAAATTACTACTATTATTATTTGGGAGCATCAGAAATTTCTTCAGACTAAAAGTGACTAGAGAGATACGCAGTCTCTGTTTAGAAACAATTTTCCCTTCCTCACCAAGTGTTGTTTAGTTTTGCCATCCTTTCTTAGAACAGGGAGGTAGGACGGCGTACCCTTTCCCCTGTGCAATTCAGACAAATTTGAGAGAGATTAGGTGGATTTTAACCATTTTATTGAATACTACAATAAGATCTAAATATATGCTTCTAGGCTACAATTACAGCAAGAAAGGAAAATCTCATTCCCTGCTGGATGGTCTGGCAGGGCGTATCGGCTATGGGCCAATGAACCTGTTTCTCTGTCTAGAGTCTGTCACGCCTCCATCACACAGTACATGGAGAAGCTTTTAACACACTCATATATCCTAGCCTACTCATGTGCCCTGTCACATGCACATACACAGCATGTCTATACATGCCAAGCCAGGGCTCCCCCTACTGCTGGAAAACATGAAACACATACTAAAAAGATAAACCTTAAAAACAAGAAGAGTAAAGGTTCCTCACCCTGGGGACACAGAGTGGGGCGCTACAGTCCCATAACAGAGGAAGGAGATATTTCTGCTTTGATTACAATCAAGCATAGCTATGACATCCTTTTAGAAAATGACATTTGGCAGGAAATGATGGCCCAGTCTGGTGTGGCCCTGAGATCCTTGTGGAAGACACCTTGATCCTTACAAGAGCCAGCTCAACCGTTTAGTGCTTATATGGTGTGGCGATATGTATTCTAAATTATTAAATCCCCAATTCAGCAAACTGCTTAATTGTAATCATGTGCTTAAATCCATCCTTCTTCAGTATAGCACTTATGTTTAAGTATTTTAGTACAAGCTTGAATCCCATTAACTTCAATGAGACTTAAGCATGTGCTTAAAGTTAAATGTGCTTAAATGCTATGCTGAATTATTTAGAGCTCATGGCATGAAGATTGCCTCTTGCGAATATACTGTGACTGTCTTCTTCATATAGGCTTTTAGGGGGTAATCTGTATTCCATGTAGTTTGCAACATGGTAATTTATTAGCTTGTTCCTCATGCTCTCCAAAGTGTCTCTTTCAAACCAGACTTCAATACTTCAGAAAAACATTTATGGGCTTCCCAGCAGCAAAGGGAAAGTAAAATGAAGGAAAATCATTGTTAGAGGGTGAAAACAAAGGAAGGAAGTAGACATTGGTGTTTGGTTTCAACTGCTGGGGGTTGATTTTTTCCTTATTCTATTTAGCAATACATTAAATATGTTTAAATTGCTTTGAAAATCTATTGAGTAAGAGAAACTTTCTCCTTTCTATTTAATCTGAACACTAGTCCTGGAAACTGGAAAATCCTGGCCTGGTTTAATGGGTATGAGATGTCCAATAGTTCAGCTGAATTTGAAGTTAAAAGCTATGGTAAGCTAATGTTTAATTGGGAGCATGAGTACATGAAGTTCTGACTATATCACAGCGAAGTATCTGGTTGTGCTAAGATATTAGATCTTCTAGATAACTGGGGACCAAATGGGCTTGATAGGCAGTGACCCAAGTAGGATGTCGCGTTAACCATTCTTCGAGCAGCGCTTTGTGGGATTATACCTCAAGGAGGTGTAATCCCTTGCTAATTTCCCTGGTGCATATGATAGTGCACAGTCTCCACCATCAATTAAGATGATGATGGTTACTCGCCCCAGTGTGTCTGAATTACTGTGTGAGCCAGTGCAGTGGGGCGGGAGGAAGAGGGAGGTGATTGGAGGTAGCAGGGCAATGGCTCTACCCCCTCTAGAGTGCCTTGGACTCAAAGAAATGCAGGGAGAAACAGTCTCAACACTCAGCTGAGCCAATCCATATGCAAGGTGCTTGAATTGTGAAGAATTTGCACCCTCTCATCCCTGTGCACCCATATAGGGGCCAATCATGATCTGACCCTTAGTGAACTGAAGGATTTTATAACGAATGTACTTTGGTGAGGAACAGCCGACTCTAAGGGTATCACTCAGCCAGTGGGCCTGATTCTGATCTCACATATATTTTACATATGTGAGATATCATTGACTTCAGTGGATATAAATCAGTATTTGTGAGATCAGGCTCCTGTCCAGAGTCTATCTGTCTCTATGCCGTTGTAATATAGCTCCAACTACTGGTTAGCAAGAGGGCTATCAAAGACTGCTCTGCTTTTGCCTAAAGCTTAAATGGAGGCTTCAACTTTCTCTGCACACCTTTCAGTGCAGGAACAAAGAGCTGCCAATTTTTCTGAAGCCTTGTGCATTATGAACTCTTGGGAGTTGAAGGCACACTTGAAATGTGAATTCTTTTAGACAGGATCTTTATTTTTTGTGTTCTTTTGCACAGAACTTCCATCTTTTGAAGTCAAACTTATCCCATTTGAGCCATACTACCATATTTGGAACAAGACCTTTACATTTGATATTTATGCAACGTAAGTATATTTTAATGACGTCTTTTTTATGAGGGTTGGGGATAAGAAAAAGTGAGCTCTGTCACTTCCTCCACTCCTTGTAATTAATAATTAAATTAATCCATAAGACAGCAGAGACAGTTCAATTGTTGGCAAATGCATCTTTTGGGGCCTCAAGTTTGAAGACTGGATGCTTTCAAGCCGTATGAAAAGTCAAAAAGCACTACTTGGAGTGGCTTGACGGAATTAATAATTGTACATTGCTTAATTTGACCATTTAAATAACCAAATCTTTTTTTTAAAATGTTTGTTTTCTAGATTAGATGCTTAGATACTAGGTTGATGAGGGCCACATAGGTACCTAAATAGACAGATATTATATTTTTTACATTGTTATGGATCATATATCATATACTTCTCATAATTCTTGTTTCTGTGTACATGCTGCAGGTCATCTAACATCTGATCCTGTATAATAGAAATCAGTTGGAGAGTTTCCACTAACTTTAATGGGAGCAAGCTCTGGTTTTTCTCAAGCTTTTCTCCTTCAGTCTCTCATATTCTGGCCCTTTCTCTCTGTCTCTTCTTTCTTGAAACACTGCTGTGAAATGCTGCTTCTGTGCTAATGAGATGCAGTCTGATAAAGAAAGAAACAGGGTTTGTGCCTTTCTTTATGATCTATAAAAGAAATGAAGATGAGAGAGAATTTCTTTTTGGATTGCTAGATCAACAAGTCCCTACGACAATAAAATTAATTATTTTTAATTAAACAGTAGATCAGCGATTATAAGAGTTAGCAACATTCTAAAGCCCAGTAACTTATGATTTAGATAGAGGTGGACCTCAGCTGTTAGTTCAGACTCAGATCTGAACTCTTCCCAAAGCTCAGTGGTGTTTGGATCTGGTAGCTTGATGTGGGTTAACTTCTAATTTTAGAATAATGATATCAACTTTAAGTCCCCTCCACTAAGCACAGAGTGATCACGATGAAAACAGATGAGCAATGTTTGCTATTTATTTAAAAATAAGTAGCATGAATACAGTTTCTTAGACATTATGTTCTCATGCACAGGTTTCACGCAGAGACTGGGAGAACCAAGAGCAGTTCAAATCTAGGTTCTATTTTACCAAAACCCTGAAAATTCAGTGATTTCAGAGAAATGGTTCTGTTTTTAGGCCATCTGTAGTCTGAATTGGAAATGCTGGTCCTACATTAGCAGTTACTGTAGGGTTGATCCTTTATGCAGAGAGTCTCAGAAATGTGGTGTTTCTTTACTTGCTATCTCATTCATAGGCACTTATATGCCCCATCACTGTAGTATATGAGAACCTCATAATTTTAACACCCTTGTGAAGTAGGATAGTATAGCAGGATTGACACTCACCTCTCGTGAGCACCCCTTCTGGTTGGGTGTGTCCATGGTCTTTAAACCAGTCCAACCCTCCTATGGGGCTGTATCCCCAGGGCTTCCTCCCTGGAGACACTATCTTCCTGCGGCCCTGTCATAAGTAGATAGGTAAGGATTAATTTTCTTTTACCTGTAAAGGGTGAAAAAAGGGGGAACCAAACACCTGACCAGAGGACCAATCAGAGACCTGGATTTTTTTTAAAGTCTGGGGGGACTGAAAAACTCGGGGGTCTTTTTGTTTTCCTCGGCTGTGGAGTAAACAAGCTTCTTCTAACTCCTCTTGTTTCCAAATATTCACTACTTAAGTGTGGAGTACAAAGGAACAAAGTATCGGCTGTAATGTTGCTTGATTGTATTTACAGGGTGTTGTTTGCTGACTGGGTTTATTTGGGCTATCTTTTAAATCAGGCTGTTATTCCTATTTCTTATAAGCCTATTCCCTGTATTGAATTTCTTAATTGCAGAGTTTATAGATGTAATCATTCTTTCTTTTTTTATATAAAGTTTCTTTTTAAACTTATGGAGTTTCTTCCTAGGAGGCAAAGGGATAGAATTTCTGTACCAGGTTATCTGTCTCCCTCAGAGGAAGACAGGGAGGGGAGGGAAGCATTACTTCTGCTGTTGACTTTCCTATTGTCCCAGGACGCGAACAGGTACGAGGAAAGAGAAAGAATCATCTGTTCTCTGAGTTTTCTCTAGTTACTGTATGAGGCAAGAGGGGTGAATCTCCTGGTAGTGTAGCTGTACTAGGTTTGAATGCATAAGCCTCAAGGGAGGTAAACTAGCTCTCTTGGTTTTGCTTTCAAGGAGTTAAGCTAATAGCATCGCCCAGGCTCACCAGGGAAAACGAGGGGGGGACATGGGATGGATAGGGGGCACCAGGGGTCATGGGTCTTGGGGGGTTCCCCCAGGGAAAGGTTGAGAGGTGACTCGGGTGGTGACAGAACCCTAAAATCCCTGGTTGGTGGCAGCCAATATCAGATCCAAGCTGGGTTATAAGCTTGGGGGCAGGTCAACAGTAAGCACCCAGATTCTGTACGCACAGGTCCAGATCTGGGACAGACGTTTACCACATAGAGGTAGCGGTTATGGGAAGTACGAATCCAGAAGCCAGTAGCTACATTATTTTTCTTTTTTCCTGCTAGGGATTAGCAGGGAGAAGTGGTTGGTTTTAAAAGTAGCCAGAGAGAAGTTTTTTTCTGCCTGCTTTTAGCAGCTTGCAATTTAGCAGAGTCATTAAGAGAACCATTACAGGTCTTTTGTTCATTAGCAGTTACTGTAGGTTGATCCTTTATGCAGAGAGTCTCAGAAATGTGGTGTTTCTTTACTTGCTATATCATTCTTAGGCACTTATATGCCCCATCACTGTAGTATATGAGAACCTCATAATTTTAACACCCTTGTGAGGTAGGGTAGTGTAGCAGGATTGACACTCGCCTCTCGTGAGCACCCCTTCTGGCTGGTTGTGTCCATGGTCTTTAAACCAGTCCAACCCTCCTATGGGGCTGTATCCCCAGGGCTTCCTCCCTGGAGACACTATCTTCCTGCAGCCCTCCACAGGCTCAGTCCCTACTCAGTGTCCACAGCTAGACAGGAGCTCCTTCACTGCTTCCCCGATCTGTGTTAGCAAACTCTCTTTGGCTCAGACCTAGCAGCCAGCCAGCAGCCTCTCACTCCCTCCAGTCCCTGCCATCCATTGTGCTGCAGTTCCCTCAGCATGGCAGGGATGCAGTCGTTTCTTCTCCAGCTTCCAGCAGCAACTAACTGCTGCTCCATTCTGCAGCTCCTTTTATATGGCCCTCCTGGGGCCTGATTGGATGCTTCTACCCTGCAGCCACTCTAGCCTGCTTGGAGGACCTCTCCATTGCTCCTTTCCTGGGATGGGGGTAGCAGAACCCTGAGGCCTCCAGCAGGAGGCCTTTGGGTCTAGTCCACCCCTTCACAGGCAGTGTCACGGTTCCAGGGTAACTACATCTGTATTTCCTGTCAGTAATCTCTAAAGGGCACCCACTTAAGGTTTCTGGCTCCCACTGTCACCTCTTTTGAGTGGAGATCTACATGTGTCTCCCTTCTGACCAGAGTTCTAAGGCTGCACTGTGATATCCACAGCAAGCCAGTCTGCCTCAAGGCCAGCACCTGTGCTTTGCTTTCTCTCTGAGGGTTGTGACCAGTGTATCGCCAGCAGTTACAGGTTACCACACAGCTCCTTCTAGGCAAGCATATTTATTCTTAAGGTATAAGCATTAGAGAGAAAACATATTTAAATTATAAAATCTCCAATGTGCACGCTCAAAATTTACCAGAAGTTACCCATCAGTCTTCTGGGGCCCAAGCAGGCCAACGTCTTTCCAACCCATTTGCAAGATGAGATCGTTGCAAGGATTCAGAAAGAAGGCCTTGTGTGAGTTCATGCTAGTCCTTTTGTACCAAAAGACATTTCTTTGTTTCCTAGTCTCTGGAAAACCCAGTCTGAACTAGTATATACAAGACTCTCCAGGGCAGTACATCTCTACAGTTGTTTAGTCTCAATGACTCACCTTAATCACTCCCCACTGTTTTTTGGTTCCCGTAAGATCTGTGGTAACCCTCCCGCATGGAGTAGAACACAATGATACAGAAACCATACAAAGAATGAATAGAGAAACCCCACAGATGCTGCATGGGGTTGCAATATCGTTCACAGGCAGTGCTATGGCCCCCTTTTTGCAGATGAGGAACTGAGGTGCAGAGGCCAGATCTACACTACAAAGTTATGGTGGCAGAGCTATGTTGACCAGGACTGAGAAAAAAAGCGCACCTCTGACTGACATAGCTATGCTGACAACCTCCAGTCCCCATGTAGATGTAGCTATACCAACAAAAGGAGTCCTTTTGCCAGTATATGTTATCTTCTTATATGCTGTGTCTCCACCAGGGGGCTCTGCTGGTGTCTCTGTACTGATGTAGTTGTATCATTAAAGCCTTTGTAGGGTAGACTAGCTCAGGGACTAAGGGTACGTCTACACTGCACGATTATTTCGAATTAGCTTAAACCGATATTACAAAACAGATCTAATAAAATCGGTTTAGCGCGTCCACAGTGGGATCCCGAAATCGATTGTTTGCGTCCATGG
>NC_133769.1:318634303-318827921 GCF_003597395.2 Chelonoidis abingdonii | reverse complement strand
CGTTTAACTCGATATTAATGACGACGTCGTGTGAACGGATACAGCGTTAAATCGGTATATCGGCCATTAAACCGATTTAAAGTCGCAGTGTAGACCTGGCCTAAGTGACACATCCAAGGTCTGCACTTTGTGTATCTACAGCTTTGTAGACGAAGCAGTGAAAGATTATCATATGTATAGCAATAGTTTCTAGAGCTGTATTTCAGTTCGAAATAATCAATTACAAAGGCACAATACTAACATTGGTAGGTAAAGGGACTCTTTCATTTCATGTTCATTAGCAATTGCACATTAGACTGTCTACTTTGTGAATATTACTATAATTGTTGCTTCATTCTTTTTCCTATTAAAGGCACTCTTATGGAAAAGGGATAGATGGTGTTGCATATGTGCGATTTGGCATAACAGAGAAAACTGATAAAAAAATCTTTCTCCCAGGCCTGGAACAACAGCCTTCAGTAAGTACAACATATTAGAAATGATTGTATTTGATTGAATATTGAATCATATTAAATATTAGTTCAGTGGAGCTATGCCATTTTATACCAGCTGAGTTCAATATTTGTTGAGTTTCGTGGAAATGAAATATCAAATGGCCTTAAACCACTGGCCCTTGTGATATTACAGTCAATTTACTAGAAGTGCAACATAACCTTTAAATCTAATACCATTCAAAGCACCAAAGGCAATAATATTTTTCAACCTTTACTTTAGATACAAAATGGAAAAGGAACAGTCACATTGAGTACCAAATCTTTAGAAGAAAAAATAACAAAGAACATTGCTGCTTTGGAAGGGCATTTTTTTTATGTCTCTGTTACAGTTATTGAAACTGCAAGTAAGTAAACTAAGCATTTGCTGATGTAATCTACAACATTTTCATTGATCTTTTCCCAGTACAGTTCTCTTTGGGTGAAATCTTGGTCCATGGAACTTCTTTTCACTGCAAATTAACACAGGTGCTTATTTAACTGTCATCCACACACATTATGTCTATACTTCAGGCTTTATCATGTGTTCTTATCCTTGTTTTACGCTCACCCCTGACACCACTGTCCACACACAGTATCCTAAAGCATGTGCTTATATGTGCCTTGAACCCATGTGTGCTTGCACAGCTGGGGGATGGGTTAAAGCCCACATTTTGCGGTAAGGCATGATTCATACTGTCCACTTTGCAGTGAGGATACAGCTGTAGCCAAGCTTGTGTTCAGATAGTCCTCCAGTGCCATACCACATTCCCGGGTCCTGTATGTTTCAGCTCTTCTTCCTAGTGTGATGGTGCGAGACTCAGCCCTGCAGCACCTCCTGCTCGTGTCTTGGGAATTAGCTTGTTTCCGGCCTTGGAGCACCCTCTGCAGGCCAGTGTCCCACTGCTGCTTGGCCCCCGTGTCCCTCCCTGGACTCTGGTGCCCCATTATCTGGGGTGCTGCCCCCTGGCTGTACACCCCTCAGTGTCAGGGTCTCCCCTTCCCAGGGAACCTCCCACCTCCTATCCCCACCTCACCTCAGTGATAGGCTATTGCCAGTCACCAACTAGCTCCCATTCCCTTGGGCAGACTGCAGTATAAGCCACTCATCACTGGCAATGAGTGTTTGGACCTGCTGCCTTTCTCTGCAGCCCAGTGGCCAGCCTGGAGCTCCCCAGCCCCTCTGGTCTTTCCTCAGCCCTGCCTTACTCCAGGTACCCTGAGCTTCCCATCAGCCAGGCCCCTCTCTCTCTGTGAAAGTAGAGAGAGACTGTGTGTCTGCTCCTGGCCTTCTTGGCTTTTATAGGGCCAGCTGAGGCCTGATTGGGGCATGGCCCAACTGCGGTTGCCTCCCCAATCAGCCTATTAGCTGGTTTCCTTGCCACAGCCCTCTCCCAGGGCTGTTTTAAGCCCGTCAGGGCAGGAGCCGGGTAACCACCCCATTACACTCGTCACTTCCTACTTGCCTCCCATGCACCAGAAGCTGCTTGTCCATCAACATTTAACTCTTCGTTCTACTCAGCCCCCTCCATTTCGTGCTCAGCCCAATTCTGCAAAACAGCTCTATGTTATGCTCAACACCCAGTGGGCTGCTGGCTAGTCAAAGGAGCACACCACAGTTCTGGTTAACCAATGGTGTGAGCACAGCAGGGAGCATGATTTTGGGAGCAACACCAGAAATATCCACTTGTCTCAAAGTGCAGATGGGACTGCTGTTCAATGCAGGTAGTGCATTAAACATCTAAAGACCTTCTACTGCAAGGCAAAAGTTAGCAAATCACCATTTACCTGCCCCTTTTAGGAAGGAGTTTGACTAGGGGCTCACCACAGTCCCAAGCACAGAACCCATAGCCCTACATGACAAGCTTTTGAGCAGGGATTTTGAGACCAGTGGTATGGCACCTTAGCAGACACGGCAGAACATGGGGGGGGAGTCAGAAGAAGAGACCACGTGCTGAAGCCTTGGATCAGACCCCACAGCTATATGGGCTAAGGGGTATCCCAAGGCTATATTCCAAGAGTCTGAGCATATTGCAGCACTAAGGGCCGTGGGATATGCCCCAGCAGTCTTACTGCCACACACAAGTGAGTACAACATCAATGTGGATGCAACAGTTACAGTGTGGCTGCTCTCACTCATGCTAGGCTGACATGAAAGAATTAGCTGGAGAGTAGATCTCTTGAGTTAACTCTGTAGTGAAGGCATACCCATGGAAGCCAATGGCAAAACTCCCGTTGATGTCAATAGGGCTAGGATTTCATCCATCATGTTTTATTGTCTACTTAGCACAATTGAAAGAGAGCTGGATAATATATATGCTTATACTTGCCATAATTTAGTCTGAGTCTTAACATTATGGACACAATTGTGCATATAACGGCATACACAGCTGATGAAATTTACTCAGCAGGGGCTGACCCTGGGAGCACACAAGAGGCAAATAGGTATTATAGAAGAGTTTCTTCCCTGCTCTCCTCACTATCCACACTGAATTTTTGCTAGGAATGTACTGGCTTTTTTGCAGCAAGAAGGAGACCTGGCCAAAACCAATGAATGATAATGCTAGATGGGCAGGAGCTGATTGCGAAGTTATCGTAAAAGTTTGAACCTGCAAAATAAAATATTAAACAAGCATAAAAGCATTAGAAGTATTTACCAGAAAAGAAAACTCTCCTCCCAGAATGTGAAAAACCTACGGCCTGGTTCTTCCACCATTACTCACACTGAGTAAGGCCTGCTTGAGTACTCCCAATAGAACTAATTGTAGAGAAAAGAACTACTCAAAGGGAGTGAGAGTGGTGGCATCAAGCCCAAAGTAAAAATCGAAGCTCTCAAAGGGCCAGAGTCCACCCTCCTGACACTGAGTAATACCTTTAACCATAAAGAAATATCACCTGCCTGCCATCAATTCACAGAAATGGTAAAAATGCCAAGTGTTTTCTTTCCCCCAAACCACTATCTGCACCATGTTCCCTCAGCAAGGACAGTAAGAGGGATGTGAGCAGGGGGTGTAGGATGTTCAGAAGGGAAGGGAAAACTGGGTTGTATAGGTGTGTGGGAGGGTGGAGAGCAGGAAGGCTGAGAAGTACACAATGGCAATGCAACCCAGCTTCTTTGACTATGTGGATTACCTGCTTCACACGACTGAAGAGCAGCCTGAGCATATTAGGGAATCCAAGGCCAAGAAAAGTGATATTCCATTATAAACTAAGCCGTGAGTCTTTGGAAACGAAGGTTTAGCTTCATTCACTTCTGTTATACTTTAGTTTTCTTCATTTGTGGTTGCATTTTTAACATTTGTGTGGGAGTAAAAAATGTCTTGGATCATAAAAGATGTTTGCTATTAATAGGTGGTGAAATCCAGGAGGAAGAACTCAGTAGTGTGAAGTTTGTCAAATCTCCTTATACTATCGACCTGTCCCACACCAAACAATATTTTGTGCCTGGGGCACCTTTCTCCGTTGTGGTAAGTCACATTTAGTTTGCAGTATCTGCTTTCTTCCATTAAAAGGAACTCATCTAGCAGCAGTTCTGCCCATAGAATTCCCAGCTTCTTCCATGGGATTTCTTTGTGAGGAGTACCTGGCAGGTGTACGCCCAAAATGTTGCTGGCTATCTCGATTCGTTTTCTGGTTCTATCTTTTTGAGTACGTAGAGCCTTAGCAGGTGGTGGAGAGCAGAAAATATAGAACTTCTCTTTAAGAAAGGAACTAGGGATGCAATGGTGCACCTCAAGCCTTCAAAAGCTATGAGACAGTGCTCCAGTCCCCCTGCCCCAAAAAATCATGAAATTGTCTTACAAATCCAGAGATTTTTAAAATAAAAGTTGGTTTCTTTTCATTTGTCTTCTGTCTTTTGAACTGTCAGGGTTAATGTTTTCAAATTTTTCGGCACAGCTATCGTGGCTAGAAACTTCATGTGTGTGTCTGTCTCTTATGGAAGCTCAAATTCTCATATAATCACTTGTCTCCAAGCCCTAAGTGATTACATATGCTACTCCTGGGAGAATTCTGCACCAAAAAGTTAAAATTCTGCAAAATTCTGCATATTTTATTTGTCAAAATAACACAATATAATCATATCAGTTACAAATATTTTGATAATTTATTTTAAAATACCTGTCAACAAGTAAGTCTGTAACAATACAGACAACGAAAAAGGTTCATGAAATGTTTTTCTGACAAACAGATTCCCTACTAGGCATATGAGTAATAATTTATTTAATCTAACAATACAGAAATGTATTTCCCACACCCCTCAGAAGCAGTGCAAAGGCTTGGGGGAACCAGGGGTAATAGAGAAGCTGAGGGAGAGGGAAGTTATTGCTGGGAATGAGCCTGGGAGTGAACCTGAAGGGTTGCTGGGTGTGGGTGGGAGAAGTATGGAACAGGGTTTTATGGGGGGGAAAGGGATTGTTAGGAAGCTGAGGAGCCTCTCCCATGCAGACCCTGGCTGACCCCTAACCTTTCCCAATCAGTCAGACACATCTGCCCCTGTCCCTATGTGTCCCTGAACCACCCTGCTCCCCCTGTTCCTATGTGTCCCTGCCCTCCATCTCCATGTATGCCTGCACCCCCATTCAGCTGCCCCCCATATGTCTCTGCATCCCCCTGTCCCCATGTGTCCCTGCACCCCCACTCCCATTAAACTACCAGCCCTTCTGAATCCCAGTCTATGTGATCCCCCAGCAGCCTCATGTGACACTATCTGTCCATCCCTTGCCTCCTCACCTGGCCCCATAGGCAGGGCTCTGTGAGGAACACACCCTCTGCTCTCTCCCCATCGGCTGTTGAGTGCTACAGCCAGTGAGCTGGCTGCCTCTGTTCTAGTGCCAGAGCAGCAGTGGTGAGCTGGAGCCGGTTCACACCGGTTCATGTGAACTGGTTGTTAAATTTAGAAGCCGGTTTAGAACTGGTTGTAAAATGGGGGGGCAAACTCTCGCCCATGAGCCACATCCAGCCCGCAGGACTGTTCTGTCCAGCCAGCCTGAGCTCCAGGATGGGGAGGCTCCCTCTGCCCCTCCCCCTCCTTCCCCCCCCTTGCAGAGTCTCAGTGTGCCACGCCACCAGTGCTCTGGACTGCTCCTGGGCAGCTCCTGCCACTCTAAGTGGCATGGTAAGGGAGTAAGGCTGCGATCTCCAGTGGGCTATATGGCATCCATACACACTGCCCTGAGCAGCATGGTAAGGGGGCCGGGCCGAGGCTGGGAGGAGGGGTTGGATAAGGGGCAGGGAGCGGTTGGGGAGCAGAGTTTCTAGGGGAGGCAGTCAGGGGATGGGGAACGGGGGGTTGGGTAGGCATGAGTGTTCCGGGGGTCTGCCGGGTGGTGGTGGATGGGGGGTCAGGGCAGTCAGGGGACTGGGAGCGGGGAGAGTTGGATAGGGCGTGGGGTCCTGGGTGGCAGTTAGAGTAAGGGGTCTCAGGAGGGGGTGGTCAGGGGATAAGGAGCGGGGAAGTTGATGGATTGCAGGTTCTGAGGGGTGCAGTTGGGGCAGGACGTGGGTGGGGGTCGGATGGGAGAGGGACAGGCTGTTTTGGGAGGTACAGCCTTCCCTACCCGGCCCCTGATACAATTTTGCAACCCCAATATGTGGGGCTGGCTTTAGGAAGTGCGGGGACCAATTCGAACAGTTTCAATGGGGCCCCAGCAGGGATGAGGTTTTATATGTTTTTTTTTTAACCACGTGGGGCTTGTACTCACCAGCAGCACTCCGAGTCTCCGGTGGCACTTCGGCAGCGGCTCCTTCACTCACTCAGATCTTCAGTAGCACTGAAGGACCCGCTGCCGAAGTGCTGTCGAAGATCCAGAGCGAGTGAAGGACCCACCACTGAAGTGCCATCAAAGACCCAGTAGGGAACCAATTGTTCAGATTTTGGCAGCTCGTCACTACAGAGCAGCCCCTGGTGAGTGAAAGGCATAACTGCAGTGCCTCTCCAGCAGAATGTATTTTCTGTGAAGAAGAAAAATCTGCAGGGCACATGAATTCTGCACTTGTGCAGTGGCACATAATTCCCCCAGGAGTAACATGTGCTTAGGAGAGCTCTGGCACAACAGGGGATCTGGGTAAAGTTGTATGATACTAGTTGGTAAAAAGACAATGATACCTCCTGCTTCTCCCTCCCAATGGTCAAATTTCCAAATAATTTTTAAAGGTTCATATTTCCTATTGGTTTAAAATATCTTCCCTTGTTTTAAGATTTTATTTTCACCCTGTCATTTGACTGTGAAAATTTTCCCCAATAGGCATCTATAGCTTCTGCTGATGGTTCTCCTGCTGCTGATGTGTCTGTTACTGCAACTCTTACCCGAGATAGAAAAGACCCAAAGAAAAAGACTGCACTTTCTAGTAAAGAAGGTCTAGTATCCTTTGAATTCAACATTCCTCGTGCTGCAGAGAAGCTACAAATAATGGTAAAAAAAATTGTTAGACAAACTTTTACAATGTTTTTACGGAAAATGAATGTCCAAAATATTTTTGATGGAAGCTGCAAGGCAAATGCAGCATGATTCCTTACATAAAGTAGGAGCCTGATGCTGCAAATTGTTATGTACTTGAATAGTTTCACTAATATCATTGAAACTACTTCTGTGTTTTAGAATTGTTTGCATGGGCAAGGGTTGACTGACTCAGGCCCTAAAGTTGTATTGTAAAATAGTTTGTATGGTTGGCTAAACTGTAATCTTCTCAGGGCAGGGATCAGTTCTTTATTTTCCCTGTACAGAATCTGTGGTGCTCTGTACAAATGTTAAATACTAATAATAGTGTATTTGTACTCGGTTTGTGATAGGCAAATTTTGTCAAAATATAGCATCCACTTTCACACAATTGGCAGAAATGGTGGGCAAAATCCTGAGGTCACTATGCATTTTGTTCTTGGGCAAACTCCTGACCACAAAGGGTACATCTGTACTTGGGCTGGAGGTGTAATTTTTATTTTGGGTAAACATACATGTGCTAGCTTTGATTAAGTTAATATGCCAAAAATTGCAATTTAACTGCAGCAGCATGAGTGACAGGTGAGCTTAGCCATTTGTGTAACTACCTAGGGCCTCAGATGGGATTGTACTCCAATAGATAGCCTATCCTGCTGTCTGTGCTACTGCAGCTAGCTTTTTGTAGCATGCTAGGTCAATAAAAGCTAGTGTGCACGCATCTGGAAATTGTACCTCTAGCTGCAGTGTAGATGGATCCAGAGTCAACCTCTGACATCAGTGAGGCTGCACGCAGGTGCAGGGGTCTTCCTGCAGAGTCATTTGTAGGATAGGGCCCTAATAATAGACATGACTTGATGCATAGCAAACGAGGAAGAACTGGGGTGAGAAAGGACAGATCAGTAAGATCACACAGCTACTTAGCATAGTCATCTGCGCGTTTGAATAGTTGTTAATTTTATTTTCAAAATACTTATTATTAATCATTATTAAGCCACTTATTGTGAATGTCATTGAGCAAGCTACTTTAGCAAAATATCAAAGACAAATATAGCAACAGCAAAATAAGCAATGAGAGAGAATCGGGTTATAGAATTGTTGTTTTTGTTCTGAAATCACCAAGCTCTGCAAAAAGAATGAGGAGTACTTGTGGCACCTTGGAGACTAACAAATTTATTTGGGCATAAGCTTTCGTGGGCTAAAACCCACTTCATCGGATGCATGCAGTGGAAAATACAGCAGGAAGACACACACACACACACACACACACACTACGAAAAGATGGGGGTTGCCATACCAGCTCTAGTGAGACTAATCAATTAAGGTGGGCTATTATCAGCAGGAGAAAAAAAAACTTTGTAGTGATAATCAGGATGGCCCATTTCAAACAGTTGACAAGAAGGTGTGAGTAACAGTAGGGGGAAAACTAGCATGGGGAACTAGTTTTTACTTTGTATAATGATCCATCCACGCCCAGTCTTTATTCTAGTCTAATTTAATGGTGTCCAGTTTGCAAACAAGCTTCTAGACTTAGTGCATTATGGTGACTCAACTCACCCTCCAGTGTTTTCCAGGTGACACGATGATACATGAATTAACAGTGCCACCTGATATTGTCTCTTAATTGCCATGCTGTTTGCTCTGTCCTTTTCTTTCTTCACAGGTGAGGGCTGAAGAGGGGAAGCCTGGCATG
The DNA here is from genome assembly GCF_003597395.2 of Chelonoidis abingdonii. NCBI lineage: Eukaryota > Metazoa > Chordata > Testudines > Testudinidae > Chelonoidis > Chelonoidis abingdonii. Next base: position 318,819,324 of record NC_133769.1, on the reverse strand, counting down.
GAATCAGCCGGAACCAAAACCACTGCTGAGAGATACCAGTCTGCTACCCAGAACTACCTTAGTATCAGCGTTCCACATGCTGTCATAGCACCTGGAGATACTTTAGTTATTACCTTGAAGGATGTCCACCGGTCCAGCAGCAGTAACATTGACTATTTCTATTACATGGTTAGAAATAGGACTGTGACAACAATACTTTACTTTGTGTTAGAACAGATCATTTTGCAGTTTATAAATCTACACAACTGACCTTTTTCAGGTTGGGAGAAAAGCATATTAATGTAAGATGCAGCTTCGGAGGAGATCTGGTGCAAAAAGATCCATACACGTGGTATTTTTAGATCTTTTGTGACATCCATATATTTTAATTGAAGTGAAAGTTACCAGACTGAGAGCTTTGGAAACTGAAGTCCTAGGGAGAAAAATTCCATGATCTCCTGATTTTCCTAAGTTTGGGCCAAATTTATGCCCACTTCTACCAAATCTGAATTTGGTCCTTAAGACTACAATAAGCCCAGATTTTTTTTTTAATTTAGTCTTTATAGTCCTGATTCTTATTTACACTCAGGCTCCTTTATATCACTCTTTCAGTGTAGAAGGGCCTTAAAGTCAGCAGAAAAGTGTATGTGCATAAATGAGAATCAGGCCTTATGAGTTTAAAGTGCAGTCATATTGCTGGCATCCTTTAATGCCTTACAGTGTCTCTTCCAGATAAATGGTTCTCATTTTACAAGTAAAATTATACATCTTTTAAACTCACCTGGGATCCCAAAGTCTAGCTAGTCCTTTCTAGCTAGTGCATCTTTACCTGCAACTAGAGCTGGCCAGGCTTTTTTTTGACAAAACATTTTCCAGTGGAAATGATCTGTTGAAACTGATGCTTTTCACAGGAGAGGGTCAGATTTGATGAATTTCCTGTTTTGAAATATTTTTTGAAATGTGTTTTGAAATCGTCAAAATGTCCCATTTCAACATTTTCAGAATGAAAAGTTCTAGTTTTTTGGTTCCAAATTATATTTTTTGTTGAGAAATGTAAGGGTTTTTTAAAAAATGAAATTATATAAATATTGAAATATATTTCAAACTTATCTGAAGCAACCCAAAATGAACATTTTTTTGGATTAACAGTTTGCTAAAAATTTTGAGATTTTTGGCTTTTTGTGCTGATTCAGGATGGAAAATTTCAAAATCTAAAACGTTTCCTTAGGATGGGAAAATAGTTTCCTGTTCAGCTTTGACTGAATCTAATAGTATGTCTGCACTACAAAATTAAGTTGCTCTAACTTACGTTGGCATACAGCCGCCTCAGTAATTGCATAGTTTGTGCATGTCTGCACTTTGCTTCTTGTGTCGGCTGTGTGCATCCTCACTAGGTGCACTTGCATGGTTGAACTGTCAGTTTGGTGGCACCCAGTTCTTCAGATACAGATGAAGAAGTGGGATTTTTTACTGATGAAAGCTTATGCCCAAATAAATCTGTTAGTCTTTAAGGTGTCACTGGACTCCTTGTCATTTTTGTGGATACAGACTAACCATGGCTACCCGTCTGATACTTGAACTGTCTGGTGAGGAAGTTGTGGGATGGCTTCGGAGAGCCAGCACACTCGTATGTAAGCCAACACAGCCTGAGTTTTAACACTACAGCATAGGGTGAACAGAGCTCTCCTCTACTCTGACTAACAATGGGTGCTCGCCCCACACCCCCACCTCAGGCCCTGCCCCGGAACCCCACCCTCTCTCCCCACTCTTTCCCTAGCCCCTACAACACCCTCGTACACTCTTGGCCCCATTTCCTCACACCTTCCCCAAGTCCCTGCCCCATGCCCCCTCGAACCTCTTATCTCTGCTTACAATCCTATTCCTCCCTGCTCAAAGTGCGCCAATACAGCTGTTAGGTGGCAGGGAAGAGTGAGGAAGCGCTGGGAAGTAGGGAGAGAGGCAGGGATTGTGCTAGTGGTGCTCCAGGGGAGAACGAGCGAGGGAGTTTGTGGGGGACTTGGTGCGGTAGGTGCTAAGCACTGCTTAATTTTCCCTATGGGTGTCACAGCTCCAGAGACCCAATGAGTTCCGCTACCTGTGCACGTTAACAGAGTTAGCTCATCGTAGACTGCTTATGTCAACCTAACTCTGTAAGCATCTACACTAAAAAGTAGCTCCCACCAATGTAACTCGCCAACTACACTGACTTAATAACTCCATTCCGCAAGAGGCATAGCGCTTAGGTCAATGTAGTTAGGTTGATGCAGTGTCAGTGTAGACACTGCATTGCTAACATCGGCTGTTGCTACCTTTCAGAAACTGTTCCACAATACCCCACCCTGGTAGTTAAATCAGCACAAGTTCTCCTGGTGAGAACACACACTGTCAACACAAGGAGCATAGTGTGGACATGTAAAATAAATTCAATTACTGTACTGGCTGTATGTCAACATCCACAGTGTCTACACTGACACTGCATCGACCTAACTAATTGACATTGACTCTGTCTCTTGTGAAGGTAGAGTTATTAAGTTGGTGTAGTGGGCAAATTACATTGGCAGGAGCGAAATTTTAGTGTAGACACTTACATAGTTAGGTCAACATAAGTTGCCTTGTGTTGACCTAACTCCATAGTGTAGCTAAGACTGGAACTTAATGAACAATTCTCTTCATGATGCACAAGCCAGAAAACAATCTTGCTCAGTTTTTCACAACTTTTATTGACTCTGCAATACTAACAAGTATAAAAAATATTTCTTTCACTCAAGTAAGCAGATCTGACTATGAATCCACTTAGGGAACAAATCAGTTGAATGACAAATATGTTCATTTTTTTTAACCATAACTGCATTTTACAGCTGACATTTTCAAAGCTTTGCAAAGCATTTGGACACCCAGTTACCATTTAATTTCCATGGGAATCAGGTGTCCAAATCCTTAGACAGTTTTGAAGATCACAGTCCCAAGGTTTACAAGTAAGATGTAAAAAAGAGACAATCTTATGCCAGAAAAGCAACGAGGAGTCCAATGGAACCTTAAAGACTAACACATTTATTTGGGCATAAGCTTTCATGGGTAAAAACCCCACTTCTTCAGATGCAATTTTATATCAGGATTAGAATACCTGCTCCCCAGAACTACCTGGGCACCTTACTACCCTTGAAGTGCAATATCTGTAAGAAAGTTAAAACCTGTCTGAAAGGAGAAACTCCATTAGCTCATTTGTGATGCTCTCTGTTCTACTATGGCCATTTTAATGGCAAAAACCTGTAGTTTTTTTAAGACTTATGGCCAAATGACCCTATGTTTTTATTGTGTCCTGTCTCATGACTTTTTACTGTTTTGAAAAGTGTCTGGCTTCAGTTCAGGTAAAATCTTTATCAACTCTGCAGTGTAAGGGTCTGATTCTGTTTTTCTTACAACTTTCTCTAGAAGTGGTTTAATTGAAATAAATAGGATTACTTGCAGAGAAAGGAATTAGCCAGTGTAATAGTGACAGAATCAAGAATAAGAGTCAGACTCTGATACTCTTACTCACACTGAGTAATGCCTTATCCTGTCAGTGAAAGTCCTATCCCCCCTTGAGCCCGATGTAAAAGAGCCAGTGTTCCTATAGCCTGCTGAAAGACAGCCACAAGACTGCCTTCTGAAGTCCCTTTTGCAAGGTCGGATGCAGGGGTGTGCTAGGGATAGAGTTGGGGGTGAAGGAGTGTGTCAGGGTGGACTCCCAGCACACACAAGTGCAGAAATGCAGGGCAGTGCTCCAGTTCTAAGGGCAGCCTTGGGATGCTACTGTAACTTAAACAGGCTACCAGGGCTAAGTTATACTGGAGGACCTCTCCAGCCCCGGGAGTTGCCCAGAATCAGGAGGATACGACTCCATGAGGTCTCCCATGGAGCTTAGAGGTACTACCCATAGGCCATGAGTTGCGTGCTGTTCCACTTTGAGGTGCAGCACCCAACATCACCCTATAAGAAGTACCATTGACTTCAATGAGAGAACTTATGGAGTTAGGTGCTACTAAACCAGAATAAGTTATCAGAATCTGCCCCTAGGTGACATGATTACTTAGTTTCGTATTCCCTTTATGTAATACACATTCTGTCATGATTGCACAGCATTTGATTTTTTCTGCATTTGATTTTGAATTGCAGGTGCTGACAAAGGGGAAAGTTGAGATTATGGGAAGGGTCCCATATGCAAACAAAATAATCACCCTGGATGTTACTGAGAAAATGGTGCCTGCATTTCGCTTTATTGCTTACTACTTCATTAAAAATCAAGGCCACAGTGAGATTGTGGCTGATTCTGTGTGGCTAGACATTGTGGATGCCTGTGAAGGAAAGGTAATGACAAATAAAGAGATATTTATAGAGAACAAAAATAGAAAAAAGATGAATAAGGTGGGATATGCTAGAGGTTGAGCCAAAGATCTGATCCCATATGTATAAAAGTGACAAAAAGCAGTTTCATACGGGTTGGCATTTATTTATTAATAATCTTTTGGTAATTCCACCATTACCACCATCTAATTCTGAATACACAAAGGAGCTACATTAGAATGGTCCCTTGTAGTAACTTTTTAAAAGCCTAGTATTTGAGGAATAAATTCTGCTCTCATGTACTTGATTTAGACTTGTGTAACCAAGAGCAGAATTTGGTCCATTAAGTGGAAGTGGAAGGTGGATGTGGGAGAAAAGAAAGTGAAGTAGCAAATTGTTTTAGTTTAATTAACTTTGTAACATAGATAAGCTGCACTTTCACTATTTTTATTTCACAGTATTTTTTATTTTTAGCTTGCTTTGGAAAGATATTAAATGCAGCTGATACTGTTTAAGGTCCTGATTCAGCAAAGCATTTAAGCATGTGCTTAAATCTAATTGAAGTTAAGCTTATCCTTTTCTGAATCCCTAAATATTTAAGGTAAAATTCTCTTCACACACACCAGCTTCCAAGGCTCTTAGTGGGTGTTGCCCACATGTATCTGAGGGCAGAGTCTCCATTCTTTAAGGTTCTGGTGTTCTGAACTCTCATTGTAGCAACTGGAGTAAAGGACAATCAGCACGGTTTAGGATCAGCCCTTTTATCTTTGTCTGCCAACAAACATATACCACAATTGACACTTGATAAATGTTAGTGGTGTGAAATGCAAAAAGCTTAGATAGAAATTACCTATATTGCTAATACCCCACTAATATGAATGCTTGATATTAATGCTAATGAGAAATATAAAATTCTGTTATTTAAACATTTTGCATTTAGATTAAACTGAAAACAGACCGAGACACATATGAACCAACGGAACTGGTGAATTTATTCATTGACACAGATCATGCAGGAACTGTTGCCTTAGCTGTGGTTGATACTGCAGTTTTCATTCTAAACAAAAGGAATAAACTTACAGCCAAAAAAGTAAGTGTGTTAAAAAGAAAACAGCATGTGTCATTGAGTCAAGTAGTATTTCACAGGAGAATAGAGAAATCTGAATATAATAAATGAGTGGTAATCAAAACATTATTCTAGACATTGCTTATTTGGGAAAATATTTTTCTTATTTATTTATGATGCATTTATAACCAATTTGCATAGGATTTGACAAAGCAGAATAGACTAGTAGCCTATCCGCTCTCATATGGGCAAAATTGATGATGCAGAGGAAGGCCATAACTGAATTCAATTATGCCCTTCTTAAAATGTCAGATTCCTTTCAACTCAGTGCTGGGGTGTAACCAATACATCTATTTGCATCATTTCTGCATATGGCCTGATAACAGGATATGACATCGCTATTCAGAAAAGAATCACTAGTTTTGCAATAGTGCACCTTCCTTCAATGCTATTATATTTTGTAGGTCTTTGAAGCAATGAACTCATATGATCTTGGATGCTCAGTGGGCGGAGGTGCTAACAGTGCTCAAGTTTTCAATGATGTGGGTCTGGCCTTCATATCAAACACAATTAAATCACATTTTCGGCAAGGTAAACAAAGACCTTCTTCCTTTGCTATTGAAGTGTATTATGGTAGAATAAATTCACACTGAATTTCTGGGGTTTGATTTTTAGACCTTGTATGGCACTGTATTGTTGCTCTATTCAGCGGCCTCACTTCTGTTTGGTCTTATTATTTCCCAGTGTTCATTTTCCCATCTTATACTATGGGTTCATAGCTCATATGCAGGTGAAACAGGCTACACTCTTGAGACTGGTCATCTGGCATCTATTGTAGATTGGACTGTGTGCGGGGGGAAAGGCACTGGTAAACCAGCTTTGCAGATCATGCATCCTCTGGCTGCCAGGCCGCAGGCTGGTGTTGAGGAGCAACTTAGAGCAGCCTCAAGTGTTATTTTAACCAAACTCTCTTGCTCTGTTTTCCTAGGCTATAAGTGTTCCTCTGCTACCGGAAGACAAAAAAGATCATTGGATTTTCACAAGCAAATTTCAGGAATTGGTATGGCCATTAATCTTCAGGGGCAAGAGCCAGAGGCTGCTGGGGCAGGGCGGAGAGGACTGAAGAGCTAGGGACCAGAGCCTCAGGGGTGGATGGAGGGAAGGAGAAGGATGGCAGTGCGGGGCGGGGGGCGGTCGGGGATGGGACTGTGTTGCGAGCTGGAGCTTACCTGAGAGAATGGGAGTGGTCTCAATTAGAGACAGGTGCTAAACTCTGCTACATTACAGGGTGTAATCAGGCTGAATCTATTTATTCTTTTTTAGAGGACATACCAATGCTAATTGTATGCCATTGCACTGTATTGCCCATTATGTTTATGTTCTGTGTGTGCCATAGATTTCAGAGGAAAGCCATTTTAGAAATGATTTTATGATTAGAAAATGTTTTATTAATACTGCTTTTCCTTCCCTTCTGCTTCAAAGCCAGGTTGCCTTCGGCACAATGTATTCCAAATGAAAGAAGTGTTAGTGATCTAAATATATATGATCTGAAGAAAGCATTTTCAAAAATAATTTTCCTATAAGTCTGTCACATGAAGGTCTGATATCTTATGACCTGTCACTATAAGAAACAAATACTTCATCCAAGGGTTTTCCTAACTTTCTGAAACTGGCTATCTATTTCAGGAATAAGAATAGGATCATGACTCACTCCCCACAAGACCTCTAACCCACACCATGGGCAGGTGAAATTTTGAGCCATAACCATACTAGACATAACTAACTATGTGGTTTTTAACAATGATTTTAAGGATGTCTAAAGTTTTATAGATCAACATGCTGGAAGAATGTGTCTGACTGATTAATAATGGTTCACACAATGCTGAATTGGGGATTACAATCTTAATTCTTTTTTATCTCTACGCAATCATGATACTTCATTTATATCTTCACCATTAGAGAGAAACCTGATTTACCGAGACAAGAGAATGAAAATGAGATGGGAACTGTCAAAACTGATCTATCAAAAGCTGAATATTCCTCTTTCAGAGACACCAAAAATCTTCTGTGCTTCTGGCTAGAGCAAGCCAATTCCAGAGTGCTGACACAAGGGATATCTGTCAGCTTGCCTTCCAACGGCCCGTCAGTCAACATCTTAGCTGAAAGGACTGGCGATCCACCTCTTTTCTGTTGGTGGGTCATCAGAAAAATAGTCCTGCTGCTGGATTTGAAGTTCTCTGAGATGCTGACTGTTGAATTCCTGATGGCTCCCAAATGGCATCTGTTCTCTTAAAGTTTGAAAGGAAAGAATGCTTTTCCAAATGTCCTCTTTGTGCTTGGGAAGACCAGTTTCTAAGTGTTCTTGTGAATAAGTTCTGCCCTGTTTTTCATGTACTGAGCAGTCATATTCTGCTATGATAGAGAAAAGTTCAGCTCCTCTAGGTACCCCCAAATGTCAACAGCATAAGCTACATATGACCCCTGCTGAACAGGGCTGGCTCCAGGCACCAGCTTATCAAGCAGTGGCAATTCGGCAGAGGGTCCCTCACTTCCGCTCAGAGCGAAGGACCTCCAGCTGAATTGCCGCAGATCGTGATTGCGGCTTTTTTTTTTTTTTTTTGGCTGCTTGAAGCGGCAAAACCCCTGGAGCTGGCCCTGCTGCTGAATTACTGAAACCATCCACCAAGGGAGCTCAATCTTCATTCAGGAAAACTTCTGCTCTGTAAAAACAGTTGAGTTAGCCTGAAACTGTGAAACCATGAGACATGAGGTGCAACATGTTATATCTGAGTGACCACACCACTGTTTTTACTTTTCTTTGCCCTGGTATCATATATGCAGGTTGAGATACACCAGTGAGATACACCACTCTCACTGAATGTGGGAGTCTTTGACTGCTTCTGAAATGTCTCAGATAAGCATTTTCATGGCACTGCTTTGTAGAGGAGCAAGCCTTCTTCAATAGCAACATCAGAAACATACCTCATGAGCGCTAGAAGCCATCCAGTACCAGAGATACCAGTTGACTCATTATGTTGAATTGTTAAATAGTTCCTTTTCCTGTCTTTTGAAAGCAGTTGTTCTCATACATTCTCAGCCACATCACTGATACAGTATCGAATAGTCTCGTTTTACAAAGGGCCTCTTTTCAGTTTGGTGGCTGATTCATCTAGTCAGGCTTCCTGCATAGCACAAAATAATTCCTAGAGCAGATCTTTTAGAAAACATCCAATCTCGATATAAATGTTGTCAGTGATGGAGAATCCATCACAACCCTTGGTAATTTGTTCCAATGGTTAATTACCCTTACTATCAAAACTATATGTTTTATTACCAGTCTGAATTTGTCTAGCTTCAACTTCCAGCCATTGGATCCTGTTATAGCTTTCTCTGCTAGATTGAAGAGCTCATTGTTAAATATTTGTTCCCACTATAGATGCTTATAGATTGTAATCAAGTCTCCTCTGAGGCTTCTCTTTTTCTTAAGTTAAATAGACTGAGCTCCTTGAGTCTATCACTATAAAGCATGTTTTCTAATCCCTTCATCATTTTTGTGGCTCTTCTCTGAACCCTTTCCAAGTTATCAACATCCTTCTTGAACTGTGGGCACCAGAACTGGAAACTGTATTCCAGCCGCAGTCACACCAGTGATCAATACAGAGGTAAAATAACCTCTCTCCTGCTTGAGATCCCTCCATTTATTCATCCTAGGATTGCATTAGTCCTTTTGGCCACAGCATCATGCTGGGAACTCATGTTCAGCTCATTATCAACCACAACCCCCAAATCTTTTTCAGAGTCAGGCCATATAATTTTTGAACCCATATTCATTGGGCAGGGAAGTATAAGATTTTCTACAATAGTATAATCCTTATACTGTTGTGTGATCAAGATAAGATTCCTGAAGGGCGTGAGTCTTGTCATAGCCAGTTTGAATAATCAAGTCTTGCTAATTGTTCAAGGCTTTGAGTTTTCTCAGGAAAAAACCCTCAGGTTCATCTTTCAGTGACAGTCATTTTGAAGGCTTCTTAGCCTCAGCTGCTGTCATTTCATATCGCACCACACACTGTGATATCAAATCAGTCAATGTAAAACCAATTGTTTCATACTCGTGCTTTCTGTTACCTTTATGAGCAGTCCTGGGAACACATCACTTGCCATTGTCTCACTCACAAAACTTTTCAGCAAGGCAGGGTCCTTTCATGACTGACTAGAAGTCCTTTCCTTTGGCTAGAAGTGATCTCTAGTAAAAATTGAATGACATAGGCAGCGTGATCATGTTAGGCTCATTGGGCCTTCATGTTAACAGCAGATGCACTGTTCCAGCTCAGTGGTATGTTTTATCATGGTCTGTGTGCATGGGCATGAGCACTTGCCTTTCCTATGGTCAGGGGCGGCTCTAGGCATTTCGCCGCCCTAAGCATGGCAGGCAGGCTGCATTCAGTGGCTTGTCTGCGGACAGTCCTCCGAAGCCGCAGGACCAGCGGACTTCCTGCAGGCAAGCCGCCAAAGGCACCCTGCCTGCCACCCCCGTGGCACCAGCAAAGTGTCCCCTGCGGCTTGCTGCCCCAAGCATGCAATTGGCGTGCTGGGGCCTGGAGCCGCCCCTGCCTGTGGTACATCATAAATAACAGTGCAGGTACAGGTGTTTTATTTGCAGCAGCTCTAGTGGCATACTGCACTCACATTCTGCTCAAGACTACACTGAGCATTAATCTAGCTTCAGGTTGCAGTAATATGATGGCCTTAAAGGCAGCATGCCAATCTTGACAAGATTTCTTATGTGTATCTAATTACAAATGTATTACATTTCCTTTTTTCTCCCGCTGCAAAATGTTAGTCATGTTTCGATTAAATTTTTAGTACAGTTTTTCATGACATTGATGGATTTTCTCTACAACCCTCTTTGGGACTGGATTTTATGCTTTGGGAAACAATACCCTATACTCTAAGAGAGAGTGTGGCTTCTCAGCTCTCCAAAAGAGATGGAGCATTCATTTCTAGCACTCCACAGTTATGAGATATTAGAACTTACCATTGTCACTGGATCAGGATGGAAGATGAGTGTAATTTTCACTCTTTACCTTTATCTGAGCCTGGATGGGAGGGAAATGGAAAGAAATGTTTTTGTTGCAAGTACTTTTTTTTTTTTAATTGATGGCTCATTGAAAAGCTATTCAAAGGCTAAGCATGTTGGAAACATTCTCAGTGGAAATGGGCTAGTAGGCAGATTACAGGTGAGGATATCAAAGTATATGTTTAGTTTATTAAACCATTCTGTTCTTTGTTCCGGCGAAAGCAGAAATAAAGGAACATAATCCACACAGAGGAGGAAAAACCTGATAACTGAAACTCACAATCTTAAATTTTTCTGTGTAAGAAAACAAGCATTTGAAAAATGTGTCCTAAATGAGAGTCCAGTTCTGCTCTCATTCACTTCAATTTAAGTCCACTGATCCTGCCCCCAGTGACTTCATGGTCTGAACTTGAAGGAAAGATAAGATTGTAAACCCTTTGGGGGAAAGCACCTTCTTCTCGTTCTGTTTTAGTACAATGCCTGGCTGGGTAGGGCCCTGGTTCATGATAAGGGCTCTTATGGCTACTACAGTAATAGTGAAAAATAATAATAATGACATAGGTGAAGTACATAAGTATGATTGAATATCTCAAAATTTATCAAAGCCTGTGCAACACTGACGTCACTGTCATTTTGTTACAGCTAGCAAATACCAAGATCCTGCTCTACGAAAGTGCTGTCAGGATGGAATGAAATTAAATCCAATGAAGTTTTCTTGTGCCAAAAGGCTAACTAGAGTTACTGGCTCAATCAAATGCAAAGAAACTTTCAAGTACTGTTGTAAGAGGGCTCAGAGCCTCAGGAAGGAGCTGCAAAAGATGAGACTAGCTTCTGCGCTGGCAAGAAGTAAGGAATTTTGCCTTTTAGTAACATATCGTTTTTAAACAGTGAATTGTATACAGTCATCTCTGAAGAACGAGTTGTTTTAGGGCTGCAAGGCAGCGAAGAATCACATAAGTAACTATTGTTCATGGGGACATTGCAATGCCTGTGGCTTTAGCTGTGCTAATCTCATAAACCTGTAGCAGTTTATGCAGCTGATTCCCCAAGCATGGGGTTCCAAAATGACACTCAACTTCAAATATAATTCAGTCCTGCAAGCTACTGAGCACTGACTTTGACGGTCCTGGGCTGCAATGTGCAGAGCACCTGATACTTCTGTTGATGTCAGTGCTCCAATACTGCAACATTCTGAGCACTTCTTGCCCTTGTAGTTTGTTACCAATGGTTTCTAGGCGGTACATCTGTGTTCATGTCAGATTGTGAAAAGAACAGATCTAGCTCTGTCCGAAAGTCGAGCTCAGGTGTTTGGGCCATAAGACGTTGGGTTACATTTATCAAAGAGTGAATGTACTGCATGAAGGAGGACATTTGTCTGAATGTAAACTAGTGGCAATGTATCTGATGTAATTCTCCATTATATGCACACACGTATACATATGTCATGGCTGAGTAGGGTGGGATTTTGGAAAGTGCATATTATTGGTTAAACTCTGCTCCCCTTGCAGTCAGTGGGGGGTTTCAGTGAGAGCAGATTTAGGCCAATGATGGGAGCTTTTGAAACCCCCACCTGAAATGTTTAACCACCATTGTTTGTTGGTGATTTATGTGTAATTTACAAAGTTCAACACCCCTTTTCTCTCCTCCTCTCACAGACCTCTCCATACCTTCCTGCATGCTCCCATTTACATTTTCAAGGTCCCTTCTCCAAAAGTGTTTACCATACCACAAATACTGCCTCCCATGCCTTTGTGGGACATGCGAACAGTGAGATCAAGGAAAGCAATCCAGGAATTCTCCGTACGTTTTTGGCCCTCATTTGTTGTGCCATGTTGAGTTTAGTTATCAGGTGCATCTGGGCGGGTATTGTGAGCCTGAGTCCTCTGTGCCCTGCACCTTGTACAGTCACTTATACCTGTGCAAAGGAAGGGTTAAATGCTCCCAGTAACACTTTGCATGTATCCTCTCTACACACCTGTCTATGGCTACAGGGGGTGCAAAGCAGTGGAGAATTAGGGCCTCTGAAGTCAAACAGGTTGTGTAAAAAATTTCCTTTTTTCTGTTTTGAATTGCCCACTTTAAAATGTCACCTTGTTTATGTGTTATGAGACAGGGAGACCAGAAGCTCCTGATCCACCTTCTCTGCACCGTTCACTTTTTATATACTTTTATCATGTCCCTTCTATTCATTTCCTTCCTAGTCCCTGTCCCTATCTTTTCAGTCTTTCTCCATATGAATTTTCACATTTCCTAACCATTCACATTACCTTTCTCTGACCACCATCTAATTCTGTAATATTCTTTTTGAGATCTGGTGACCTCAATGCAGTATTCCAGATGAGGATGCACCATGGATTTACACAAAGGGATTGTAATAGTCTCCCCATTATTCACCATCTCATTCCTTAGCCAACCTGACATCTTGTTTGCTTTTTTGACTGCTGCTGTGTACTGAGCAGAGGTCTTCACTGAGCTGTCCACAATATCAATTAAAAAGTTAATTTCTTTACATGAGTTGCATACCTTGAGCCTGATCCAAAGCCCACTGACATCAGTGGATGGATTCCCACTGTGGTCTACTGAGTATGGCCCTGGTTTCTATTCCCAGCTCGAACACTAAGCAGCTGTGTGACCTTAGGGATTTCCCTTCACCTCTCTGGGCCTCCCTTGCCCGTCCCACACAATGTTTAAACTATTTTGATTAATAGCAGGGAGAGGAACTGCCTCTCACTGTGTATTTGTACAATGCCTAGCACAATGGCAACCCAATCTCAGCTGGGGTCTCTAAGCACTCCTGCAATGCAAATAAATAATAACAATCATTTTCATTTCTGAATTAATTTCAGTGCACTTTGGATCACACCCTATGTACCCAAGCACTCTGAAAGTCTTCCTGCCTGCTGACTGTATGAAATCCAAGCAGAGAAGTTTTTTGCATTTGTCTTCATTCTTCCCCTTGGGCAGCCAGTTTCATTGTACAATTCTGTGTGTCATGACTGATCCCATTCAAAGCATGATTTCTGTCACCGATGTTCTCTCCTTCTCCTTTCATGCCCCGTCTATCACAGTGGTAATGAAGAAATAATTTCTCCACTTGTAACTAAAAGGGGAATTTTTTTGGTTGACAGCATATAATTCCCCAGTTTGGAAGGAAGAATTAACCTTTTGTTCAGTGTCAATCTTTAGTCGTTGTCTGTTGTCTTTCTGCATTTTTTCTGCAGTTTACAAGATCAAAACCAGTCAGTCTTTTCATTCAGCTATTCAGCATATTAATCCTTTTGTCTTGTCTATCTGACATCTGATTATCCAAATCAGTGTAAGGTTATTGTCCATAGGTTTCAGGGAAGACTCCCAATTTCTGTTTTCCAGTTGGTGACGTTCCAGAAGAAGATGTGTTTGATGAAACTTCAATCAACTTGCGCAGTGTCTTTCCTGAGAGCTGGTGGTGGGAGACAGTAGAAATTAAAAACCCTGGACAGCATAGGTACTGTATTATTTGACCAGATGAATACACCTACATGTATATAAATATACCCATAAAGTCAGTGTTCTATTGAATCTATTATAGAGGCATTTGGATCTGCTTGCTATGTCTCTCCTCCACAACTGATATTTTTTTTCTTGTCAGTCTTCAAGGTTTAAGGAATGAACTTGTTTTCATTTCATACGTTCTTCTTAATACCTTATTTCTTGTCTCTTTAGGATAACAAATGCTATTCCTGACTCTATAACTACTTGGGAAATTCAAGCAATAAGTATATCACCTCAAAAAGGTAAAAAACCCTACTGGTAAACTATTGGTTCACTCTCTACTGATGCATGAATATTGACTCAACCTCTACACCAGGGGTCGGCAACCTCTGGCACACGGCTCACCAGGTTAAGCACCCAGGCGGGCCGGGCCAGTTTGTTTACCTGGCATCTGCAGGTTTGGCCGATCGCAGTTCCCACTGGCCACGGTTCGCTGCTCCAGGCCAATAGGTCAGCAGGAAGCGGCACGGGCAAGGGATGTGCTGGCAATGGCTTCCCGTCGCCCCCATTGGCCTGGGACTGGTAAACTGCAGCCAGTGGCAGCCGCAATTGGCCGAACCTGCTGACACGGCAGGTAAACAAACTGGCCTGGCCCGCCAGGGTGCTTACCCTGGTGAGCCACGTGCCAGAGGTTGCCGACCCCTGCGGTACACCATCTTAAAGATATGCACTAGATCATCTAAAAGTTATGGGCTCAATACAGAAAGTACAGAATGGAATTTTATGGCCTGCATTATGCAGGAGATCAGAATAAGCAATCATAATGGTTCCTTCTGGCTTTGAAAATCTAAGAACCTTTTAATTTTAGCTTCCAGTTAGACAGAGGGTTATGGCAAATTTGGTAAATAACAATGATAAATAAAATGCTTAGCACTTTGAACTTATGACTCTTTCACTGTATTTAGTGATGACTGCATTCATATTAAATAAGTTTGGGAGCAGATGCAAAAAGAAAATTCCAGAGGAATCATATTCAGATTTTAACTGAATATGTGGTACATTACCATTAATAGATTCATTGGTTTTGAATAATAATACCTAGCACTTTGCATCTGTAGATCTCAACATGCTTTACAAAAGAGATCAGTGTCATTGTACCCATTTTAAAGATGGGGAAAACTGAGATACAGAAATGTGAAATGACTTCCATAAAATCACCAAGCAGGCCAGTGACAGATATGGGAATAGAATCCAGATCTTCTGAGTCCCAGTCCTATGCTCCATCCACTAGGCAACATTGCCTCATACATGCAGAAGAGATCATTCTAGTGTGCTCTCCTGTATAACACAGACCATAGAATTCCACTCCGTTAGAGTCATAGTCATAGAATTTAAGGCCAGAAGGAGCCATCAGATCATCTAGTCTGATCTGCTGTATAGTACAGGCCACCAGCACTCACACACTCAACTCAGGGCTTGGCTACACTAGAAATTTCAAAGCGCTGTCATGGCAGCGCTTTGAAGTGTGAGTGTAGTCAGAGTGGCAGCACTGGGAGAGAGCTCTCCCAGCGCTGCACGTAAACCACATGCCTTACGGGTGTAGCGTGCACCCTGATTACACTGACACTTTACAGCGCTGTATCTTGCAGCGCTCAGGGGTGTGTTTTTTCACACCCCTGAGCGTGAAAGTTGCAGCGCTGTAAAGTGCCAATGTAGCCAAGGCCTCAGCAACAGAAATTAGACCAAAGTATTACCGCCCAAAGGTCATTAGACTCTTATGTGCCACAGGCAGAGAATAGAAAGGACTGTGGTGCATCAGTGCCCGAGGCCCCAGCAATGGCAGGAAAATTTGGGCTCAGTGGCTGGGGCCTCGGGCACTAATGCAAATTCTCCACAAAGCATTTTAAGAACATGGGATTTGCCATACCAGATAAAATTCAAAACCATTGATGTATCCTGTTTCCAAATTTGCTGAACCAACCACTAGCCCAAACTTCATGGCTTCAGAAAGAACAGAACAAATTCACAATATACCCAGCCAATTGTTCAGTGTTGGAGGCAGGAGTAAAAGTTTCCTCCTGACCCGGCAGGTGATCACCTTATGGTCTGAAGCATACAGTGTGATTACCATTATCAGTATTTTAGCTTGCACAATCACAGACATAAGCTGCCATAAGATATAGCTACAGAGACTTTTGTTCCTAGTTTGTAAACAACCAAACTCAGTACTATTCTTTTGCATTTATTGTAAAAACTTAGCAAATTCAGGCCTTTTCATAAGTCTCCCATGGATGCCAGCACTGGGTTTAGGTAGCACTGCTGTTCCAAATTAACATACCTTTTAACTAACGCATTATTGTAGACCCCAAAAAGATTTTCTGCATGGACCTTTGAGCCCGTTCAGAATCCCGTTAATTTCAGCAGGACTCTGCACATGAAATGTCCCTTTGCAGAATCAGGACCGTAGTCATTTAGGCCTTGATTCAGCAAGAGGTTTAACATGTGCCAAATGGAAAGCCCCTGAGTAGTCTCCACTGGTGTAATGATTACAGCAGTGGAGCACGACTGTGGAGGACTACCCAAGAAAAGTAATGGAAAAGGCCTTTCCTAGGAACCTCATTCACGGTCTGTTAAATATTTTCAGAGAAAAGAGAATATTTGGAAAGAAGTTCAACAAACTTTGTGCTATTTGTTTTAGTACTGTGTGGGATAAATTCTATCATCCCTTTGTGCAGGTAGAGAGCCCCGCCCTTAGCAGAACCAGTGTAGTTGTCCATGGGGAGACTACACTTCTGTATGCTACACAGAACACAGTTTCACAGCTGCCTCCCTTTATGAAGCTGTGGATGGGGACTGGAGCCAGGCCAGGAGTGGGGAAGGGTCAGTTTGGTGCATCCATGCCTGTGCAATCTCCATCTCATAAGTCCTGTAGAGCAGGCATGCAGGCATGGTTGTTGAGCTGATCTGCACTACAGCCTTGGGGAAGGAATCTGTCTCCTAGACCTCCCCGGAACTTCCAAAACTAATCTGGGCTTGATGCAGGATAGATTTGGACATAGATTTGTTTCTGAACATCAAGAAAGGAGCACAGCTATTTGTTCTTTTTTAAATGTAACATCTTAATAAGTACCTAAACTAACAGCACTCTGAAAAGCTAACATACCGTGGTTTTGCTGGGTCTGAACTCCAGTTTTCTCCTTCACCAGGATTCTGCATAGCTGACCCTAAGACCTTTACGGTTTTCAGAGATTTTTTTGTATCAATAAGGCTACCATATTCAGTTAAACGGTACGAGCAGCTAGAAGTAAAAGCAGTTGTCTACAACTACCTCTCTGAAGATCTCAAGGTAATGTTACTGTAGTACATTGCTGAACTGTATGCTATACACATCACCCAACCACCAATCCTTACCTCCTTTATCAAGTTTCAGCTACAGTGTCTGAGTTGGCCATACTTGGCTGAGGTCCTTTGGGCTTTGTAGAAAGGAGCAGAGCTAGGATACAGGGAAGACTGTTGTATTTGCCCTGCTCCCTCAAGCTTCAGGAACTAATGGAAAATAACATTAATGTTTATATTGCATGTTTTCAAAGCAATGAACAAATATTCACTAATTTATCCTTACATCCCTCCTGTAGGCAGGTGAGTACAGTTAGCCCCATCTTGGAATAAGTTGCTCAGTCTAAGTGGTTTAGCTGGGAGGCAAGATGGTCTAATGGACTAACTATCAGACTGAGAATTAATAGATTGCAGTTCTGTTCTTGGTTTTGATAATGATTCATTGTGTAGCCACAATGAGCACTTAGCTCCTCTGAACCTCTGATCCATTTGAGTTTTGCTCTTCATTGTTTATATCTGTCGGATATCTATTTCCTTGAGCAGTGGTGTAATATATATTATTATAAGCATTTCCTTGTTCCAATAGATTACAGTGAAGATGATCACAGTGGAGGGGGTGTGCAGTGCAGGGACATCGACAAAGGACGTGCAACAGAAACTAACTGTTAAGGGAAACTCAGCAGTGCCTGCTTATTTCTCAGTAGTTCCACTCATTGTAGGGGAAATTCCAATTACCATTACTGCTTTTGACCCAATTTCTGGACACAGCGATAGTGTTATGAAGAAACTCAAAGTTGTGGTAAGTATAACAGCGTTTGATCAGCTCAGCTGTGGAGCAGGAATTTAATAGCTCTCTTTCTGTCTGTCTCTGTTTCATTAAATAAACACATAATTGTGTGCATGGAACTCTCAGGAAGAAAATAGCATTAGAAAGTAGTGACTAGAATGCTTTTAGCACAGAGAAGAAACTTCATTCTGGGATTGACCTATGACTACAATTCCCTATTATAAGGTGGGTGCACAACTGGTTGGAAAAGCATACTCAGAGTAGTTATCAATGGTTCACAATCAAGCTGGAAGGGCATATTGAGTTGGGTCCTGCAGGGATCTGTCCTTGGTCTGATTCTATTCAATATCAGAAGAACATAAGAATGGCCATACTGGGTCAGACCAAATGTCCATCTAGCCCAGTATCCTGTCATCCGACAGTGGCCAGTGCCACGTTCCCCAGAGGGAATGACCAGAACAGGTAATCATCAAGTGATCCATCCCCTGTTGTCCATTCACAGCTTCTGGCAAACAGGCTAGGGACACCATCCCTGCCCATCCTGGCTGATAGCCATTGATGGACCTATCATCCATGAACTTATCTAGTTCCTTTTTAAGCCTTCTTATAGTCTTGGCCTTCACAGCATCCTCTGGCAAGGAATTCCACAGGTTGACTGTGCATATGTGAAATGCATAGTCCTGCCTCAGTGCAGGGGAATGGACTAGATGACCTATAAAGATTTATTGTAGTTCTATATTTCTATGACTATTGTAGGTAAAAAGAGTTCACTACTGAATTATCCTGAAAGAGAGAAGAGTTGACTACCTCTGATGTAGCTTGAGCTACGCCAGTATGATTGGTTGTTTGCTCTTAAAGGAGGAGTCCAATTGTTCTGGCAACCGTCAAAGGAGTGGCCTCATAGACCAGCCAATCACAGTTGGTTGGAAAACAGGGTTGGCCTAACTAGTCCCAAACCTGAATCTAGGTTGCATATAGTGCTACATGTGCAGTTGGGAGGGTTTGTTTTTATTCCGTGAACCTGTGGCTGAAGATTTGCATGATGTTCACCCACCTATATGCAACATTTGTGATGGTGGTAACTCCTAGTAGTCCTGGCATTTGTTCCTAGCCAACATTAATGGTTGTACAGCTAAGGAGCATACCTGAAAAGAAAGCTTCCTTGGATGAATCTTTAATCTCACTGCTTTCTTCACTAAAGGTGGGAGGGGATGCCATTTTCAAAAGTCAATCTAGCTCAGGGTTGCCCAACAGAGGGTCCCTTTGGCAACCTGCCAGGAGCCCAAGGCCACACCTAATTTACATATAATGGGACTGATTCTGGCTGCACTCACCATTAATAAGCAGGTGTAGCCTCAGGGGTCAAGATAAAGCACTGTGTGTTGGAAACCTGTAGTTTCTACTGGCCACATCCCCATTAAAATGGAGGCAGCCTTTATTATTTGTTTATTTATATGTTCACTTTTATTAACATGCTTGTTGCTGTACAAGACACAAAGATAAAGTCAGTTCCTACCCCAAGTTCCTACCTCCCATCTAAAAGACATAGAGAATGTGGGAGACACTGGGAAGTCAGGAAGGAAAGCAGTCATTTGTGGTAACTTTCTGTCTCTTTGCTGGAAAAAGCGCTATTGGCCTTATATAGCCTTCATTGCTTTAGTATAAATGCAGGAAGTCTGTGGTAGAGTAGGGAACTGAAACTGTGTCCCCCAAATCCTAGGTTGGTACCCTTCTCAGTGGGCCATCCTTCGTAGTGATAATGCCCAGCACAAGGTTTTCCATATTTAATAGACAATCTGGAATTTTGCAATGTCATGATAACAGGGACCACATTCCAGGTAGTGAGATCAAGAACACTGAGACATTAGAATCATAGACTCATAGGACTGGAAGGGACCTCTCAAGATTATCTAGTCCAGTTCCCTGCACTCATGGCAGGGCTACGTATTATCTGACCAGTGGTGTGCAAACTGCAGCCCACAGGCTGCAACTGGCCATTCAGGGTAATCTGCTGGTGGGCCGCAAGAGAGTTTGTTTACATTGACAGTCTGCAGCATGGCTGCCTGCAGTTCCTAGTGGCTGCAGTTCACTGTTTCCAGCCAATGGGAGCTGTGGGAAGCGGGGGCCAGCACATCCCTGCGGCCCCTGCTGCTTCCTGCAGCTCCCATTGGCCAGGAATGGCAAACTGCGGCCACTGGGAGCTGCGAGGTCCGTACCTGCAGATGGTCAGTGTAAACAAACTGTCTTGCGGCCCACTGGCAGATTACCTTGGAGGGCTGCTTGCAGTCCATAGGCTGCAGGTTGCCCACTACTGATCTAGACCATCCCTGACAAGTGTTTGTATCATATCACTTGAATCAAGGCCATTAGTTGTCTCAGCTGTAACTTGTATGAGCTTTGCACAGTCAGCATCTTCTAATTATTTTTTTAAAAAAGAATTGATTAAAAGAAAATTAAGACGTAGCTCCTTTATTGACACTTTGCATAGTGTGTGTGTAAAACATCTCTCCTATGGACTGTAGATGTAGGTTTCACGTGCTAAAAATAAATGTCAAAGCTTCACATTTCTTGTTTATAAAATGTTTCTTCTGAAAAAAATTACTCTTTTTCTAACAAAAAGACAAGTAAAAATCAGTACTCAGTTGAGCTGGTATATTTATGGACTTGAAATGCTGACTCTAAGTACCTTTTATTGTATTTGATCAGAAATCTCTATCCAAATGAAATTATTGCTGTCATCTACTGGTCCAATATTATGTTAGTGGTGATATGTTTTAAGCACTTAAGTCCTCAGGATGCAATCATTTGCAATGGGGTTGACCTATTTTTTTTCTTTATTGTGCAGACTGAAGGCATTTTACGGACAGAAGAAGAGACCATTTGCATTAATAATAATTGTAAGTTACAAGAGGGGCTTTATTTTTTAAGACTTCCACCATTTTAGTCTAATAATCTGATTTCAAAATACTTTACAACTATCTGGGCTAGTAGGATCATAGGAACTGCCTATGGGAATCCTAGGCCCGTATACTTCTGGATTCCATCTCTGACAGTGGCACGCACCAGATGCTTCAGAGGTAAGTGTAAGAACCTTATTTAAAGTGACATTCCTATCCCCATGCTCTGTTACATGCCACCAGGAAATACGCTGAAATATTTGATTGAAATATTTCTTGTATGCTTTTAGTAAATTTTTATCCTGGGCAATTGATGTTTGTTGTCCCTTTTCTGTGGTTCCATGTTCAGAATAATTGTACTGCCAATCCTTATTTACCAAAATGACAGTGACTAGCATGCAACTACAGTTACCTCCATAAAATATTTCCTCTTTCCTCTTTCACATGTGAATGTGTCAAAGTACTAAAAATTAATATTGATAAAATTTCACTCCACATTGACAGACAAATCATGTTCCCCTGGCTAAGTGAATAGTCTCATTAACATAAATGGGGCTGACTGTTTGCAGAGGAAAGCATGCACAAGTTGGCCTCTAGATAAGCTATGATAATGTTCTGCTCTCAGTTCAATTGGTTAACACTAGAGCTGGGCAAAACGTTTTAGGACAAATAGTTTCTTCACCAAAAAATGCAGTTTTGGGCCCGCTGGAACTATTTGAGAATTCAGTATAAATTTGCTGAATAGTTTGAGCCAAAAACAATTTTTGAGCTTCCACATGGGAGACCCAAGTTCAAATCTCTGTTCCAATGACTATGTATGTTGTACAAAGTGGAATGGCCTCAGCAGGAGAGACTGAGAAAGACCCATCCCAGTGCACCCTGTTGCCCAGTGGTTAGGGCCCACACCTGGGAGGTCTGAGACCCAAGCTCAAGTCATTGCTCTCGATAAGGTTGAATGGGACTTGACTCTGGGTCTCACACACCCCGGTTAAGTGCAGCACTTCCTCTTCTAGTTTTATGACTGATGTTTCCAAAATTCCTTGTTTTTAATTAAAAAAGAAATGGTTAAAAATATTTAAAATCTAAATAAAACAGTTTATTTGACCTGAATCTATATATCTTTTGTTTTGCTAAGAAGACCAAAAAATTTCCATTTTGATCTTAAATGAATTATTTTAGGGTTTGGGGATTTTTTTGGTTTGGCCACTGAACCAAACTATCGATTATCAACACACACAGCTCCAGTTGTCAATGAAGTTGTTTCTTGTGAACAAAATGGAAATGTGGTAAAAAAAAAAAAAAATCTAAGTTTCCAGTAAAATCCTGTCTGACAGCCATCTAGAGACATGCGGAGTGTTAGTGAGTTATAGATTGGAATGGTCAAATGTACTGACCCTCGGAGCTGCTTATGGTAACCTTCAGAGGTCTGAGAGCCAGGCATGCTGGCAGGGGCTTCAGCTCCGAGCCCCCCACCCCCTTCCTTGCAGGGCAGAAGCCCCATGGCCCAGCAGGCATCTCCCACGGAGCTGAAGCCCCAAGGCCCACCACCCTGCTGCTGGGCAGAAGCCCCAAGTCTGTGTCCCAGTCTGGTAGGCGGAGAATGTGGTGGCGCACCGTGAGCCACACTTTAACTATAAAAGCGCCATATGTGACTCTCAAGCCGCTAGTTTGGTCACCCCGTTATAGATTATTGTAACAGACTATAAATCCAGTGGCATTATTCAGTCCATCATTTTTAGTATCTAGCAAAATTATTAATTTAAGCTCCCAGGTTTGTCTTTTGAAGGTGTTGTGCAGATTTCTTCTGAGAATGAGAAGGGATCTATGATAGAGTGATCTTTTTGTGAAAAGTGTTCATCCATGGTTGATATGGTCTTTTTGTCTTTTATCATGTTGTGTGTGAGTTTCTTCAAGAGCATAGTGATTGTCTGGTTTCACCCACATGGTAGTTATTGGGGGCTGTTATTGGAGCATTTAGTGCATTGGATGAGGTATACCACATGCCAAGATAGGCATGTGTAGGACCCCTGCATCTTGAAAGGTGTGTTGTGACGGGTATTGATTATCATAGCAGTGGAGATATGTCTATAGGTTTTGTGTCTGGTGCTGCTTTGAGTTGGTGTGTCCTGGTCTGTGGGAAGCTTGCTTCAGATAATGAGCTTGGAGAAGTTTAGGATTTGTTTGAAGGCCAGAAGAGTGGGTTTCAGAAAGATTTCTTTTAGGATGTGGTCCCCATGAAGTATCAGTTGTAATTTTTTAATGAGATCCCATATGGTTTCCGTCATGAGGTGATAGGTGACAACTAGGGATGTTTGGTTGGAGGGGGTTTTATTTCCGTACTGAAGCTGCTTTCCTGTTGGGCATTTGGGTAACCAGTTCCATGATGCAATCTACTCTGATGGAGACAGGGCTGGCTTTAGGCCTATTCCACCAATTCCCCAGAATCAGGCCCCACGCCTAAGAGGGCCCCATGCCCAGTGAGAATCCCTTCCTTGGCTAGAGGTGCCTTTTTAATTTTTACTCACCTGGTGGCATTTCGGGTCTTCAGCGGCACTTGGACTGTGGGTCCTTCGCTCGCTCTGGGTCTTCGGCGGTGGGTCCTTCACTTGCTCTGGGTCTTCGGCAGCACTTTGGGGGTGGGTCCTTCAGTGCCACTGAAGATGGAGCGAGTGTCGCCGAAGACTCAGAGCACCGCCCGGTGAGTACAAGCCCCACGTGTGTTTTTATGTTTTTTTGTTTGTTTGTTTTTTGGTCATCCCTGCCGGGGCCCTGTCGAAACTGTTTGAATTGGGCCCCGCACTTCCTAAAGCTGGCCCTGGATGGAGATAGACTTTCACTGGAAGACTTTCATAGCCAGGAAACTGTTAACCCTTTGCTGACACCATACTGTTTATCAAGAATAATTCATCCACATCTTTCTGTGTCCCCGATCCCTTTTTAAAATGATGCTCAAAATCATTTCTTCATAGCTTACAACAAATTTCTCATGTTAGCATTTACTGGCCCTTGTTCAGCAAGGTGCTTAAGTATGCATATCACTTTAAACAGGTAAGTAGTAACATTGAAATTCCATTGCAATTACTCAGGTGCTTAAAGTTATGCACATGCTTAAATACCTTGCTGAATAAGGGCCACTATTATCAGCTCTTCATGCTGCTGCTTGTCTGCCATTGACCTCAACTCTCACAACTTCCTAATGTAACAGTTCTGTTGTGACTGTATGCATTATGAGATATTGCTATGAAGGATATGTTTTTAAATTAAATTGTATTGGATAACACTTAAACAATTCTCATGCACATCTTCTTTTCTAGTTAGAAACCTTGTTCTTGATCTGAAGAAACCCTCTGATATGATACCAGAGTCTGAGAGTCATGTCTTTATGAGCGTGAAAGGTAAAAATAGCCTCCAGAGATTATAATGATGGCAAATGATATGTGAACTGGTGGATCAGGTTCATAAGCTGATCTCTGTAAATATGAGTCACAATTCTTTCCTGGGGTTCCCCTGTCATTCAGCAGGAAATATTCTGCTGTTGGTTTGGACCAAATCACTGAGAGAGGCAGAGCCAAATCTAAGCCATGCCCTCCTCCATCTACTCTCTCCATAGCGAATGTGTATGTATAATGTGCGTGTGTGTAAAAAACACATAAAAATTATGTTAAAAGAACATTAAGGTTTCAAAGTCAAGCATTCAGAAGTTAGGAAATGCCAAAATCATGTGCATTATGAACAGTCTTTAACTACATGATCACATACTGTTTTTTCCATGGAAGCCCTGCCTCATTCAGTGCATAGACTGTACAGTACTCAGTTAAGGAGCAGCAATTCAGCATTTTTTTATCTTCATTAGTCGGTCACAGAATTTCCATTGCTGTTCAATCCGGGACGTTTGATAACTTGGTTGTCCCTTAGCAGGTAGACTTCTCTGCCACAAAATACTGTGCACCTGTCTGGACACACGTGTAACCTTATTCATGAATGGGTATATTGATCATTGATGAATCTCTTAGACTGCATTGGTTAAAGATTCAGTCTCCCGAGGTCTAGAGTATCAGGAATATTATTATTATTATTAGGAGACCTTAGGAGCACACAAGAAACAATCCCAGTTTATTACAAGTTCTTTTAGTAACAAATTCTCTAAGCAGATAAACAATCCCACAAATACTAAAATACAATAGCAGATACAGAGAGAGTGCAAAATGTTTAGCCCTATATGACCAGTATCACTCACATCTCCTGCTGGGAGACCCTGGAGTGTCAGTCATTATTCTCCTCATCATTGTCGTCATCACCACCTGTGGTTGACATCTTGGCATCTCCTCGAGCATTTATTCTCCCCTTCCCCTACACAGACCAAGTAACACCTTTTTTCCTGAGTTATGCTTGTGCCTACTCAGGCTCATATATATGCATAAGGCTGTCAACCCCTTTTTTCTTATTTCCACTTCCACACCCCATAGACTTACGGATGCTCCACTTTTCACAGGTTATCTTGGTAGACCAGGTCTACATTACAAACTTACATCACTTTAACTACATCACTCGAGGATTTGAAAATCCACACCCCTGAGCGACAAATTTACAGCGACCTAACTCCCGGTATAGACAGCATTATGTCGATGGAGGGGCTTCTCTTGTCAACATAGCTACTGCCTCTCCCGTTAGTGTAGTAGCATTTTCACTGATGTGCTACAGAAGCACAGCTGCACTGGTGCAATGTTTTAATGTATTTTAAATATTTCCTGCCCTTAGTTCCCCTTATTCTGAATAACATCTATGCAGACAAATCTGGATGGTAACCTGCAGTTCCTGCAGAATTTCTCATAAGGTTACAATCGGGTGTCTTGCGGTCTAGACCACTGTGCCCTTTTAAGAAGTCTGATTTGTTCTGTATACTCCAAGTAGGGTGACTAGATAAGTGGAAGAAAATATTGGGACACATAGTGGGAGGGGGGTCCGCCGGTGAAACAACAACAAAAAAAGCTGAATGCTGCTGATGGAGCGAAATATCAGGACAAATTGTGTCCCAACCAAAGATCAGTCGGGACACAGGACAAACACCTAAATATCGGGACAGTCCCGATTTTATCGGAACATCTGGTCACCCTAACTCCAAGTTTCACCTCACTTAAAAACTGCTTGCTTACAAAATCAGACAAAAAATACAAAAGTGACACAGGCACACTATTACTGAAAAAGGTTTACTTTCTCATTTTACCATATAATTATAAAATAAATCAATTGAATATAAATATTGTATTTCTATTTCAGTGTATAGCATATAGAGCGGTATAAACAAGTCATATGTATGAAATTTTAGTTTGTACTGACTTGGCTAGAGCTTTTTATGTACCCTGTTTTAAAACTATGTAAATATCTAGAAGAGTTGATGTACCCCCTAGAAGACCTCTGTGTACCCCAAGGGGCACATGTACCCCTGGTTGAGAACCATTGGTCTAGACAGATACATTGTGGCATGTTTTCTTAAACCTTTTTTTACTTTTATCTTGTAACTTTACTGGTATCGGGTTATTCCTGGGTTACCTACTTATGTTAACCTCCTTAGGCCTGAGGGCTAGTATGGCTAAGCTGAAATCATACAGGCCTCAGCCTGTAGACCTGGCATTACAACCTTACTTTGCTTATATACCTAATACATATTTTTTGCTCATAAATACTTGTCACTCTTATACTCCTATGATCCTATCATGCTTAAACCTGTCCATTATGCATTAATTATATTTAATCACAACAACAAATACTCTATTAAATGATTAATTAAACTAATTGACTTCACACTCCACACATCATTTGTGGATTCTCAGCTTAACACATTCACATGGATTATTACAGGCACAATGGATTATTACAGGCACAATGAAATCAATGCTTCTTGTTGATCCTGGCTTCCTGAACTGGTGCATATCAACCTACCTCAAATTTGTCATGAGAATTCTTTGGGAGTTCCATCGTATCCAAGGGAACAAAGATCTTCAAATACATGAAAGCCTAAATAATATGTTGAGATTCTGTTTCAAAACCAGAAAACCTTTTGGCTTGCAATACAAGGGTACATCTACACAGCGACAAAAAACCTGCAGCACAGCTGCAACTTGCCCGAGTCTCAGGCTGTGTGGCTATAAAGTTTCAGTGTAGACCCTCCCCACTCATGGGGTCTCAGATCCCAGGATTCAGCTCAAGCTCAAATGTCTACACTGCAATTCTATAGCCATGCAACCTCACTCACCTGACCTGGGCCAGCAGTGGGTCTTTTATTGTAGTGTAGAGATACCCCAAGAGCTTGAAAACTTGAGGTGAAAAGTGGACGGATGCCAACATCCCAAATACACACCCAATCAAGGATCATGTTGAAGAAATAAATGGCTTTTCACTCCCATAGAAAATATGGTCCACTTTGAATTGCATGCACACATGACATGGCAGATGTGCCTACTTTCTCCATAAATGGAGACTGAGAGATAGAGATACAATCCTACTTGTGACTGTGGAAACAGATTTCAAACTATGGAACACCTCCATCAGTCAATGTGTCAAATGATCTTATCTCAGTAATGTCTCTGCAATCCTCTCCACTTCACCTGAAACAATCAATTTGTTTGCCAACCTAGACTTAGATATCTTAAAATTGCTTGTTTGTAACCTAGATGAAAGGAGAAGAATAAAAGAAAGGAGGGGTGCAAGGGACCTCAAGAGGTCACCTAATCCATCCCCAGTGCCGAGCTAGGATTAAGATAGCTAGACCATCCCTACATGTTTGTCTATTATAGAATCGTAGAATCTTGGAATCATAGAATCATAGAATATCACGGTTGGAAGGGACCTCAGGAGGTCATAGTGGCCAACCCCCGCTCAAAGCAGGACCAATCCCCAACTAAATCCTTCCAAGCCCAAGTGGGGGGCTTTTTTTTTTTGGGTTTGCCCAAAGGGGCGTGACCATAGAACCTCTAAGGAAAGAGGATCCATCCCTTCCCTAGGTAACCATTCAGTGCTTCACCACCTCCTAGGGAAAAGTTTTTCCTGAATAGCCAACCTAAACCTTCCCCTACAGGCAACTTGAGACCTGACTCCTTGTTCTGTTACTGGCTACCGAGCTGAGTGAACAGTCTAGATCCATGCCTCTTGTGGAACCCCCTGTTCAGGTAGTTGAAGAGCAACTATCAATCCCCCTGCATTTCTTCTCTTTCTGCAGACTAAATTAATCCCAGTTCCTCAGAAACCTTCTCCTCTTAAGTCATGTGCCCAGTCCCTAATCACTTTTGTTGCCCTCCACTGAACTGCTTCCAAACTTTCCACATCCTTCTTGGGTAGTGTGGGGCCCAAAACTTTGGACTAGAGTACTCCAGATTTGAGGCCTCGCCAATAGCCGATAATAGCATGGGAATGATCACGTCCCTTCAATCTCTGACAATGCTCCTAACTTTATACAGCTGAAAATGCCATTAGGCCTTTTGGCAACAAGGGCACCACTGTTGACTCATATCCAGGCTTCACCATCTACTGTAACCCCTATGTCCTTCTGCTGAAAACCTTGTTCAATTCAGGTGTTCTCAGTCGCTGAAGTCTTGTTAGCCCAGGGGGGCATGGGGATCTCTTGGCATAGGTGCAGTGACTCCACAGCTTGTCCTTGTTTGAATCTCAGTTCAGATTACTTTTGACCCAATCTCTAATTTTATTTGTCTAGGTCCCTGATATCCATTCCTTAACCTCCAGCATATCTACCTTATCCTCCCAGTTTAGTGTTGATCTGCGAACTTGCTGAGGGTACAATTCCACGGCATGCGTCCAGAGTCATTAATTGAAGATATTGAACAAAACTGGCCCAAGGGACCGACCCTGGGGGACTCTGCTTGACACCGGCTGCCAACTAGACATAGAGCCACTTGATCCACGGACGATGATTCTAGTCAGCTGTCTATCCAGCTTTATCCATTATTCCAGCCCTACTTCTTTAACTGGCTGGTAAGAATACTTTTGATCTTTAAGCCTCCGAATGACAGGGATTCGCCCATCCTTCCCTAGTGATATACCTTCCACTGCTTACGGTGTCCTTATATTTAGAACTTTTTCTATATCTAACCTAAGTCTCTCTACAGAAACAGTTTGCTGTTCACTACGAACACCCTGTTGTCACCTCCAGAGGGTAAAATCTATCCGGTTGTGACTGGGTGAGGCAGGGGTTCTGTGGGAAAAATAGTATGGGTTCATATAATGTAAATGACTGATTCATAATGGCATGATTGACAGAGGGACAAATTAAGGTTTGGCATGGAATAGCCGAGTTTTTGTGTAATTTCCTATTTTTTTTAAAAACAAACAAACAGAACCAAATCAGAAAAGGAAACAAACGAATTGTCCTCTAGTGGCATCATATTGACGACCAACATGGTCATCAGCCAGAAGTTGGAACTTTTAGGATCCACGTGCACGGACCTGCTGCGCATTTGAGGCTACCAAAGTAAACTGAAAGCAGGTAGAAGTTGTTCGTACTCTGTGTGACCAGTGCTGGGAGGGGAAAGCAAACACTTTGCCAAAGGGTTCACTGATACTGCGACAGCCGGACGGAAGGTGGTGAGACTTGGAATCATGTTTCCTTACGAGCAGGATTCAGGCACTTTCAAGTGGTTGTCCGAGTCTTCATTTATTTCATTTCTAATTTAAGGTTTCAACATGCTAGTAATACAATTTTAACGGTTTTTTAGAAGGTCTCGTTTCTTAACGTCTATATATATAACTAAACTGTTGTTGTATGTTAAGTAATAAGGTTTTTTAAATTGTTTAAGAAGCTTAATTTAAAATTAAATTAAACAGTCAGAGCCTCTGACGGTGGCCAGGACGCCGACAGCAGTGGTAGTGCCTCTGAAAAGTCAGCTCTCATGTGGCATTAGGTTGCTACCCCTGCGTTGTACAGCTCTGGAGGGAGTTTTCCCTAGTGGGCACAGGGTCGTTCTGCCCATGTTTGCCTCCCAGCTTGAACCCCTTCTTTCCAAGTCCCCTCCAAAATGTTCCTGTCCTGCCTCTTTCCCACCCGCTGGTCCTTGTCTCAGTTGTGTCTCTCGCTGCCTAGCCAGGTTCCAGTTCCCATTCCTCAGGCTTCTCATCCCAGCCTAGCTCCTTGCCCACCGTCCCAGTTCCATCTCCTTGGCTTCTTTCTCAATCTGTGTCTACCCTAGCATGCTGGTCACTCCATACCCTTAATTCCCCATCCCGCATAAGCTCCAGTGCCAATCTCCCGTCCTTGGATCTTTCCAATGTCCAGCTATTCCACGCCATCCAGCTGCTTGTTTGCCTCTGTGCACATTAATCTTAGTTCTCCCCTTCACCCTTGGTTCTTCATCAGAACACAGCCTCTCTTCCCTACACTCTTCCCCTGGGCCCCGACTAGTTCCCATTGCCTGCAGGTCTCTGCTCAGCCAGGTCTCATCTTCTTCCCCAGTTCTCCCTAGAGCCGAACCACTGTCTGCTTCCTCATCCCCTGGGTCCTAGTGCCCACTTCTATTCCCTTCCTGGCTCCCATCTCCTTGTCCAGCTAGTCTCAGTCCCCCACAACTGTTTCCGAGTCTCAGTCTATTTGTCTTACCAGTCATAATCTCTTCTGCCCCGTCTCCAAGTCCTAGTCGTCTCGCCCATCCAGTCCCCTCTTTACCCCCAACTCCTGGTCCCAGTTTTCCCTCTCCTGCCCCATACCCTTCAGCCTCCAGTTCCATCCTTCCCTCCCAACATTATTGTCCCAATGAACTCAGTCTGTCTCCCCCTGCCACACACACATCTCAGGTCCAGCTCTTTTCTCCTCTGCATTCAGTTATTCAGTTCAGGTGGCCTCCTGGGCCCAGTAGGAGAGTTTTTGAAAGCACAGGAGAGACAGCCTCCGTGCTCACAGTTCTAGTGCTTGGACCTGGCACAGCTGGGAACTTGTGACACTTTCTCAGGAGGCCCATGACTGTTACCCCACTGACCCAGTGAGAGGAAGACTTGATAGTGCTGGGTGTCAGCTCCTTGACACTACCCATCTGTTAGCCACCCAAACAATCTCCTTGGGGCTCTGTCAGCTGTAACTTTGCCTTGCAGTTTAACAAGAGGTATACCCCAATCCTCAATCATCTTTGAAACGTTCCATTGTGGTATCCAGCTCCTGTCGCTGGACACTCTCAGAAATTGCCAGATTCGCTATCCCCAATGTACACTGAGAGTCAGTTCCTATATAACATCACAGCACTGAGATAGAGCTCCAGTAAAAACAATCATAAGTTTACTATTAAAAGCTAAAATGTAGGGGACAGTGAGTAAGGACAATGGAAACAGGAATGGTTTCATGTAAAACAAAACCATAAAATGCCAAGCTGAGTCTACACTTATCAGTGATTACCTTTCCTATATAATCAAATAGATTCCCCATTTCTCCCCACTCCCCCACACCTGAAAGGTTCAGTCTTATGCAGAGCTAGCTGGTTTCTGACAAACCAGGATCCAAGCATTCATGAAGCATTTTCCCGCTGCCAGGGGTTTTCCTCAGTGAATGGATAACAAAATGTCTCCTTGCCTTCATTTTGTATTCTTCAAAGTTCATTTTTTACCCCAAGAGACAGCAGAAACCCCTTGTGGTTTAGTCTCCAGTGTCATCACAACCTCTTGTTGACTTCATGTTTAAATTGGTCTCCCACTGTGTTGGCTTATAATACTTAATGTACATGGGAACCAAGATGGACAGGTGGATATATATTCTCACTCCTGCCTGGAAGAAACCTGTTTTTTTTTCTTTGGTTAGTGACAGACTTTAAAACATAGTTTCAATACATATACACAACATGTTTAAATACCATCTGTACATATATCTCATGATGATTATGAGGGTCAGTATAAGATAAGGCTTTATTAGAGGCCTTGCATGACATTCTTTATGGATAAATACTATAAAAATTGTCTGCTAGGTGCAATGAGTTTGTCAAGCCTGCTCAGAGTTGCTGATACAGAACACTAAACAATTTGCCAGTTGGTGTGAAAGTGTGCTTAGGGTCACAGAACTGCAATTGCAGGGAAAGTCCTGCTCAACCCTGGGCTGGCTTATGCCCAGTCCAGATGGAATTTTCAGGGAATAAACTGATGATATAACAAATGTCTACTGAGCATGTGCAAACTATGATTTTTCAAAGGCTTATAACTTGGCCAAATTTGGGCTGATTTTTCACCGACATGGCAAAAGCCATATTACTGACACAAAGTCTCCACCACCCCCCTCCACTCTCACACCCCAAATTTCAAGTTACTGCTCCAAAGCCTGGGGAGTGCTAGAACTTCTGAAATAAAAGCTGGTCAGAAATTTTTAACATTATTCCCTACCCTTGTTCTTGGAAATAGCTGAACTGTTGTGACTGAAATAAATAAATAAATAAATCAGTCTGAGGCAGACACCCAGCATGGAAAAGTTCAACCAAGCAGTTAAAGTTGGGCAAAGTTAAAAGCAACTGAAAACAGGATCTTATAATGGGATTTGTTGGGCAACCTTAATAATAGGCAGTGCTACTAGCCCCACCTATAATCAGTTATTTTAGGGTTATGTTTACTCTTATTTTTTACCCTTTCCAACCTTTTAATACAATAATTTTGGTCTGTTTTTTTGCCAATATAGGGGATATAATGGGTGAGTCCATTCAAAACTGTCTCAGTCCAGCTGGAATTGATAAGCTTATCAAAGTGCCCACTGGTTGTGCTGAGCAAACTATGGTGACAATGGCTCCAGCAACGTATGCCATTGAATACCTGGATGCAAGTGAACAGTGGATCAACTTTAAACCTGAACGGAAAGAAGAAGCCCATAACATGATTGCACAAGGTATATGAAGCCTCTTCCTCCTCCCCCACCCGCCCCCCAAAATAACAAAACTGTTTTTACTTGTTCTCTCTTTGCATTGTAGACATAGGGATGAGCTTGATTCTAACTAACTTGCAGAACTATTATGGACATTTAGCCACCAGGCACAAAATCTACACATTCACCTGCCAGGATGATAATGAAAGAACTAATGAAATTCCATACACTTATAAAATCAAAGGCAAAGGTGTAAGCAAATCCACAGCTCTCTGTGAACTGATGA
Source organism: Chelonoidis abingdonii (assembly GCF_003597395.2). Taxonomy (NCBI): domain Eukaryota; kingdom Metazoa; phylum Chordata; order Testudines; family Testudinidae; genus Chelonoidis; species Chelonoidis abingdonii. Next base: position 318,786,272 of record NC_133769.1, on the reverse strand, counting down.
AGATCCAAGTCAATGGAGTTGTGTTAATTTCCACCAGCTGAGGCTCTGACCCAAAGACTCTCTATGGTTAATTAGAATTCTACAAACCTTTTCTAATATAATTAGGGGCTTCTCTTCCCTTCAGCTGCTGTGTGCCATGGAACTCCCAGTGATATGAATGCTACTTAGGGCTTCTCTACATGAATACTTAGTTCACGGCAAGTTGGTGTGTAAATCTACTCTGCACTAACCTGCCGTGCACTAAGTGTCCATGTGTACACTGCTGCCACACAGTATCTGCTGGGCCACACATTTACATAAATATATAGTATGTGGTGTCTTTTAAATTAATTCAAATGTGGCTATAAAAATATCCCCAGCTCTTAAAATTCCTCCAGCTTGTTACTTGTTTTATTGATGATCTGAAGCTACTTTTCCCTGCTTTCATCTGGTAGCATCATTTGTCACAAGCCCATGAAGAAAGCTACATCCCTCCATCACTAGATGCCAGTTCTTAGGTAGACTATAACCCCTGCACTCATAGCAGTTCCCTTTGAAGTTTTTACAGGCTGTCATATAAGACTGGGCATGAAGTAAGACATTGCAAACCTTACTACAGAGTTGTCATTGTGCAACATGCAGAATAGAACCACACCTACAGTTTCTCCCCTTAAATAAATAGCTATTAACAAAATATTCCCATTATAAGAATTATACGGTGGTGAAACATATTCCTGTTGTGTCTTTATTACAGCAGAGCTATATACATGATTACCAGCTGTACTTGCTTGTAAGCCAAACACACCCTAATACGAATATTGAAATTGATCCATCTATCCAATTATCTTTGAGAGCTCCTAGAGGACAGATGAGGTCCCAGAAGACTTGAGAAGGGCAAACATGGTGCCTATTTTTAAAAAGGGGTGAAATGAGGACACAGGAAATTATAGCATAGCCAGCCTCACTTCGATACCTAGAAAGATACTGGAGCAAATTATTAAACAAGCAATTTGTAAATGTGTGGAGGGTTATAACAGGGTTATAAGGAATAGCCAGCATGGATTAGACAGGAACAAATCATGCCAGGTCAACCTAATTTCCTTCTTTGACAGGCTTACTGACCTAGTGGATGGGGAGAAGCAGTAGATGTGATGTATCTTGATTTTAATACGGCTTTTGACAGTGCTGCATGATAGTCTCATAAGCAAATTAGGGAAAGATGGTCTAGATTTAATTACTATAAGGTGGGAGCTCAATTGGTTGAAAGGCCATACTCAAAGAGTAGTTATCGATGGTTTGCTGTCAAACTGGGAGGGCATATTTACTGGAGTCGTGCCAGGGTCAGCCTTGAGTCTGGTACAAGTCAGTATTTTCATTAATGATTTGGGTAATGGAGTGGAGAGTGTGCTTATAAAATTTGCAGATGACGCCAAGCTGGGAAGAGTTGCAAGCACTTTGGAGGATAAGATTAGAATTCAGAGTGGAGAATTGGTCTGAATTCAACAAGATGAAATTCAGTAAAAACCAGGACAAAGCACTTAATTTAGGAAGGAAAAATCAGAAAGCACAACGACAAAATGGGGAATAACTGGCTAGACAGTAGTGCTGCTGAAAAGGATCTGGGTATTATAGTGGATTACAAATTGAATATGAGTCAACAATATGATGCAGCTGCAAAAGATGCTAATATCTTTCTGGGATGTATTAACAGGAGTGTTATGTGTAAGATGAAAAAAGTAATTGTCCCACTGTACTCAGCACTAGTGAGGCCTCAGCTGGAGTACTGTGTCCAGTTCTGGGTGTCACACTTCAGGAAAGGTGTGGACAAATTAGAAAGTCCAGAGGATAGCAACAAAATTGAGAAAAGATTTAGAAAACTTGAGCTATGAAGAAAAGTTTTTTTAAAAAATGATCATGTTCAGTCTTGAAAAAATAGACAGAGGGGGGCATGATAACAGTCTTCCAATATGTTAACGGCTGTTATACAGAAGACACTAAAGGAGTAGTTAAGCTCTGGAACAGGTTTCCAAGAGAGGTTGTGGAATTCCCCTCATTGGAGGTTTTTAAGAAGTGGTTGGACATACACCAGTCAGGGATCACCTAGGTTTACTTGGTTCTGCTGCAGTGCAGGGGGCTGGACTTGATGACTTCTTGAGGTCCCTTACCAGCCCGACAGTTCTGTAATTCTATGTCAGCTGACCACAGACACAAGTATATATGAATCTAGTAACACTAGTATGGCTAGTCCTGCCTAGGGATCCAGCCCTTGTGCAGGACATGACACACCTCAGCCAGGTGAAGGTGAGCCGGTGGGGCCATTAACAGCAATTCCTGCCTGGGGATCCTGGGTGTGTTTGAAGGAGGCACTTTCATTCTAAGCCCCAGATTTTTTTTCAAGTGCTTTTAACTATCCACAGAACTTAGCTTAGGGCTGGAGTTCTTTGTGTTTGTCTCAGCCCAGCTGTAACAATGAAATATGGGAAATACAGGAAGATTCTTCGCAGCAGTTTTCGGGTTACCCACAAGTAGAAAGAAAACTGCTTTTTGCAGCTTACCCATAGGCAATTGGACAGTTGCCTGATGGCTGTCAGCTGAAGACTCGCTGACGTCCTGGGGTTTGTGGCAGCTTGAGGGCTCTATACCAGCTAGGAGGCAGAAGCTGGTAGGAAGCAAGGATATCTCAAGACTGCTGGCAAAAATTTTAAACACTATGTGATGATTTTAAGATGCCTCACATTTTGGGCATCTTACCTGAGACACCTTAAAGAGCCTGGTTTTCAGAAAGTGCTGAGTGCCTGCCCTTTAAAAATGGATCCCTTTTAAGGTACCTTAACATGGGCACCAAAAAACTGGGGTACTTGAAATCACCAGTGTTTTAAAATCTTAGCCCTCTTTTTCCTAGACTTCAGTGTCAGAAGCCAATCCATGTGTCCAGCCAGTCATCATCTTATTCTGCCCCATCTTCTGTTGGCAGATCTCAATTCCTCACTCAGCTTAGGAGCCAACGGTTAACTCAGGATTTGTCTACACAAGCAAACGGGGGTGTAACTCTACCCCCACACTAACCTGCTGCACAATATGCATCCATGTGGACCCTGGTGTGCTTTGATCTACTCCTGTTTAAAGCAGCGTAGGTCAAAGTGCGCTATGGAACTTTTAGTGCATGGCAGCACAGTCCACATGGATGCTTAGTGAGCGGCAGGCTAGCACAGAGTAGATTTACATCCCAGCTTGTGGCAAACTAAGTATTTGTGTAGACCAGGGGTGGGCAAACTACGGGCTGCGTCTGGCCCGACAGACCTTTTAATCTGACCCTCAAGCTCTTTCTGGGGAGCGGGGTCGGGGGCTTGCCCAGCTCTGCACGTGCCATGGCTACACGCAACTCCCAGAAGCAGCAGCATGTCCCTACTCCAACTCCTATGCATAGGGGCATCCAGGGGGCTCCACATGCTTCCTCCTCACAGCTCCCATTGGCAGGGAACCATGGCCAATGGGAGCTGTAAGGGAGGTTCCTGCAGATGGGGCAGCACACAGAGCCATCTGGCTGGCGCCGCACCTCCACATAGGAGTCAGAGAGGGAATATGCTGCTGCTTCCGGGAGCTTTGAGGGCAGTGCCTGCGGACAGGGGCAGTGCACAGAGCTGCCTGGCCGTGCCTCCACATAGGAGTTGGAGCTGCTTCTGGGAGCTGCTTGAGGTAAGTGCCACCCAGAGCCTGCACTCCAGATCTCTTCCTGTGCTCCAACCCTCCCCCCCTAGTCCAGAGTTAGAGGGCTTATTCCTTCACCCACTCACTTCCCTGGTCCTTCTTGTGTGAACAGAGAACAATAATACCTGAAGTCAGAAAGTGCAAACAATTCAATGTTTATTGGGGTGAACTTCCAGCAAGCATGATTCCAGTTTCCTTCCTCAGTGTCCCCCTTCCCAGCTCTGACACCATGGAGCCTTGCCTGTGTCCTTGTTCCCATACCCATTCCTCCCCCACACACCCCTTTAGCAAAACATGATTCCAATTCCCGCACTCCCATTCCCCCCCTTTAGTTCCTGATTGACTGCAGACTATATAGTAAAACTGCTTAGCTATCCCTCAACCAATCATTTTACTGAAATTTCATTAACCAATCCTAACATATTATAACATGATTATCTAACCAATTATATCTCACCACCTTAATTGGTTTACACCCAACAAAATTATTTATGCAGCAGACAGAAACAATCACAGAACCAGACAGAGATTATACAGACAAAGAATAGGGAAATGGAGACTACAGTGATAGAACAATATGGAAATGAGGATTTTATACCCCAGCTGTTGATAAATGAGCCTTGACAGACAGGATACTACCAAACTAAGTTTTCTTTAAACCTTTTAGGCTCTTCCCTTTCTCTGGAGGTGATAGGTATTATCGGGACAGGATTGTATTCCTAATAGCCCAATAGCACCTTATTTCAATGTGACTAGTTTGGAATGTAAGGATGTGACCATTCACTTCCCAGTTTATGGCAGGCCTCTGCCCTTACACAGGCAGACAATGATTTCGATTCTTTCTTTTATACCTCTATAACTGGCTAAGTGCTTAAAAATACACCTAAATTTTTAAGTATAGGCCTTTGCAGAGAGGCCTGAATATCTATATCCTAACACCCAGCCCAACCCCAGAGTCTACACCCCAAGCTGGACCACTCACCCCCTCCTGCATCCCTACCCCAGGCCGGAGCTGCCTCTCGTACCCTGAACTCCTCATTTCTGGCCCCACCTCAGAGCCTGCACTCCCACATAGAGCCCACACTCAAACCCCCAATTTCATGAGCATTCATGGCCCACCATAAAATTTCCATACCCAGATATGGCCCTCAGGCCAAAAAGTTTGCCCACCTCTGGTGTAGACAAACCCTTCCCTCGCTCCAATACCTTTACACTGGGTCAAAGAGCCAGAAAGACTCAAAATGCCTCAGATGCAGCAAAGGCTGGCCACATGTTGGGAGATGCTTGAGGTGAGAGGGGTGCCGGGAGGCCTGGATTGTAGCATGTGGGGCTCCGGCAATCCGGGCAGTGCTGTGACCCATAGGCAGCCAATAACAGGCTGCCATAACTTACACTGGTCCCAAGGGCTGTTTGTGTTACATCAGGGCCTGCTGAGTATCCCAGAATTGGGAGAGCACGCAAATGACTTAAAGCCACCATATCCACCTTCCTCCATGGGCTATGAGTGCTGTGTTGTGCAGCACAGAATCTCACCCATGAAGAGTAATGATAGAAAATAGACTTTTGTTTGGCAGTTAGATGAATTGGAGATCTTTGGCCTTGTTGTATATCTGTTACCAAGGGCCTCATCAGAATAATTTGTTCCCACCATCGTTGGCTTCTGTGCATCTTAACAATGAATTAGAGTGCAATGCAAACCTGAAGTATGTTAGAATGTGTTGCATGCATCTGACTTGAAAACAGAAACACTTTGAACCTGAGCTGTTTAGTCAGGCATTGTTTCATTTTCTTAGTAGTTGTATTTATCTAAAATCCCCCACAGAAATGTGATGCTATTTTATTCGTGGTGATTGATTAATATTAATAAAACATAGCTCTACTGTGCCTTTTATCAATAGATCAGAAAGAACTTTACAAGGATGAGTATCATGCTCACATTAAAGGTGGGAAAATGAGGAGCAAAAAAATGAAGTGATCTGTTCAAGTCAATGGCAGAGCTGGGAATGGAGCCTAGATCTCCTGACTTCCAGTTATGTGTCCTATCTGCTGGACTTCACTGCCTCTTTTGTGTCTTATTTCAACCCCTTGTGCAGCTGCTCAAGAAAGTGGCAGTACTTGGGGACGGATTTTCAGGGACCCAACAGGCAGAAATTCCTTGGTATCCACAAATGCTTGTAACAGTGATGCCCTTATGTCAACCCAAGTATACCCATCAAGGCAGGACTTAAACAAAACTCATGCTCCCTTTCCTCTACTTTATTCCAATCTGTCACAATCACACACACACACACACACACACCTTTTATGAGGACAAACAAAAGCAGTGGAGGGTACTTCCATGTTAATCCAGGTGTAGCATGTAAAGGCCCAAAGTGCATAAATACAAGTCCATGCACAGTAATATTCTTACCCAATATATCTGATTGCTTGTTTATGCAGGTTACACAAGACTTCTTGAATTTCAGAAGGAGGATGGCTCTTATGGAGCATTCAAAACAACTCCCAGCAGTACATGGTAGTGTATGCGTCATAATCCGCCTTAGTTGTTGTTTTATATTCTAAAATGCCAGTGTTGTCACACATAGTGCATCAGAAATTTAGTTCCTGGCTTTTGGGGCCAAATTGTCAAATTGTGCCCATATACTTGAGTGCATCTAATATGTACACAGATAAATTAGCTACATACACTGCATGTGAGCATGCACAATGGGTATTTGAAAATATATAGATGCAAGTCTGTGTGCCTAAACTTTGATTCTTTGGCTTTTATGGCCAAATAGTTTTTATTATTAATAAAGTGAGACAACTTTTTTTTCTGAACAACTTTCAGTGAACAGCTAATGGTGATGTAATTACGTGGGCATATGCGAGCATTGTTTAATAATAAGTGCAGGCACCTGGGCAGACACTTCTATATATGTTTAAAACTGCTTATACTGGCAGGGGTGAAAGTAATATGAAACACTTACTGGTAAGGGGGCCTGGCTCTGGGCCTCAAGTGAAAAGGGCGGGGCCTCAAGCAGAAGGGGCAGGACTGGGGGATCAGCCTCCCCCAGCCAGACCATCTGCACTGCCTGGCCCGCGCCGCCCAGAGCTTCGGTGGCAATTTAAAAAGGCCCAGGGCTCCTGATGGAGGGGGCAAAAGGGGCAGCAATGTTAAAGTGCTTTAACATCAGCTGCATATGGGCTAGTACCAGCTTCTTACCGGTATACCATACCAACCCGTACCAGCCCACTTTCACCCCTGTATATTGGTTTAATTTAAACTCATCAGTGCAAGAAAAGTATAAACATAGGGGGTTGTCTGGTATAACTAAAGCAATAGAAATTCACACTGCTAGTTAAACCAGTGCAACTTGGTGTGTAAACCAGGCTTCACTGTAGATGAGGCTATCTCTGTCTTTCTCTCTATCTTTTTGTATATCTGTCTCTATCTTTTACTCTCATGAAAAACCAGTGTCAGAAGAGAACTGGGCCCAGTGTGGTAGTGAGTAGTGTTGTACCCTAAGGTATGAATTGCACTGAGATTCTTCAGTCTTTCTGGATGCCTTGTATACACCACTACCTCGATATGCGACCCAATATAACATGAATTCAGATATAACGCAATAAAGCAGTGCTCCGGACGGGCAGGGCTACGCACTCCAGTGGATCAAAGCAAGTTCAATATAACATGGTTTCACCTATAACACGGTAAGATTTTTTGGCTCATGAGGACAGCGTTATATCGAGGTAGAGGTGTATCTTTCGGCATTGCCCTATAACTACCACGACTGGTCAACGTTATACATAGCAGTAGCTTGTGCAAAATTGTATCAGAATCTTCTGATGTACTAATTAGGACTGTCAATTAATTGCAATTAACTCACACAATAAACTCACACAATAAACTCAAAAAAATTAATCATGATGAATCACTGTTTTAATCTCAATAGAATCACTGCTGGAGCCCTGGCACATAAATACCTAGCAATACCAGCTGCAACAGTGCCATGTGAACACCTCTTCTCATTTTCAGGTGACCTTGTAAATAAGAAGAGGGCACATTATCTCCTGCAAATGTAAACAAACTTTTTTGTCTGAGCGATTGGCTGAACAAGAAGTAGGAGTGAGTGGACTTGCAGGCTCTAAAGTTTTACATTGTTTTATTTTTGAGTGCACTGTAGACTTTGTATTTTGTGTTGTAATTGAAATCAACATATTTGAAAATATAGAAAACATCCAAAAATATTTAAATAAATGGTGTTCTATTGATGTTTAACAGAGCAATTAACTGTGATTAATTTTTTAATTGGGTGATTAATCGTGATTAATTTTTTTAATTGCTTGACAACCCTAGTACTAATTCATGTTAGCAAACCACAAATATCAATGAGTTTAGAAAATGAAACCAGTTTCTTTTATACAGGCTAACTGCATTCATTGCTAAAGTGCTCACAAGGTGCAGAAAATACATCAGTGTCGAAGACCGTTACATACACAAAGCTGTTTCCTACTTGCTTGGACAACAGCAGGCGGATGGCTCATTCCGTGACCCTCACCCAGTGATGGACAGACTTATGCAGGTTGGTCACTGAAAATGATAAGAACCTGTTCCCATACGGGCCAGATTCTCAAATTCTGTAAATCGGTGTCTCTATTGAAATCCTTGCGACTATACCAGCTGATGATGTGGCCATGTGTTTTATTTTGTTTTGTTTTGTTTCCCCCTGATTCTGAACTTTTATCTTTTACTTCCCGTTTAATTGTGTGTGGGGAGGGAAAAATCAACAGCTCTTGCAGCAAAATATTTTTAACTCTTTAAAAGGATGAGTATTTGAGGCAGACTTGGGAGGAATTAAGACTTTTTCTAAAGGCAGAGGGTGCAGAAAAAATCCGCAAAATGAGTCAAAACGCCTCACAGTGAGAGACTCAATGAACTTAATCAGTTCAGTTTATTAAGAAGATCAAGTAGTGATTCGATTACAATGTATAAGTACCTTCATCAGGAGAAGATACCAAGTACTAACTGGCTCTATAATCTAGCAGAAAAAGATATAAAAAGAACCAGTGGCTGCAAGCTGAAGCCAGATAAATTCAAATTAAGGATACAGCACACATTTTTAACCAGGACTGTGATAAATCATTGAGACAAACTACCAAGGGAAGTGGTGGATTCTCATCTTTTGATGTCCTCACATGCCTTCCTGGAAGCTGTGCTTTAGACAAGTTATTGGGCTCAGTATAGGAGTAAATGGGGAACATGTAAAGGCCTGTGTTATAGGAGGTTAGAGTAGAGGATCCAATCGTCTTTTTTTACTTTAAAAGCTATGAATCTATGAATGAAAAAAATACTTATACAATAGAAAAAAAAAGTGTGGCTGGGAGAATGGAGAAGGATGTTAGGGTGGGTGTATTAGCAACAAATGTGTGACCGTGTGGTGGTGTTTATTTTTCATACAAAGAAATAAAATTAGATTTGCTCAATTTAATAATAAAACAAATGTATGCTTTAGAAGCTTTCCCATGATTAACCTTCTAGGGTGGAGTTGGGAAAGCTGAAGAACATTTGGCTTTGACAGCCTTTATAACCATCGCTATGCAAGAGGCCTTGAGGGCTTTCGATGACTCTAAGTCTTCTGAGGTGGTAAGAAGCCTGCTTTCTTTTCTCCTTAAGTCTTTCATTCTCTTTTTATGTGCATTTGTTTTGTGCTGGCATGTGTGCTGCGCTCGGTTTAGCGGCATAGAAATTCCTGAGCATGTCCTTGGCCTCATCTTCACTATTGAGGCTGCATTTCCACTGTGGCACCACCCTTACATTTATTGGGCCAGATTCAACTCGAATTTCTGTTGGGAGAAATACAGTCACAGTACCCCAGTGGCCACAAGTCTGCTGGGCTGGTGCAGTGCAAAACAACCACAACCTTTCCTCCACTGTGGGTAGACTGCAGATCCCCAAAAGCACATAGTGCAGGCCAATGTGACTGGAGCACAGATTGATGCAATGCATCCTCTTGGCTGCCTCTACTAGCAAGTTTCTTTGAAGCCCCTAGCAGATTTTAAAGCTATCCTCCCGCAGGTCAGAGACAGAGGGAAGGTAAGTGGCAGCATCAGTACTTGCTCTCATTGGGGTGAATCCTTTCTATAGTGCAAGAGGAACAGTGGACCCAGGGAAATGTGATTTTACACCAGTTGGGGGAACCAGGCCATTGTCAGTGGTGTGCTTATGATACTTTTGCTTTTCTATAGCTCCTTTCATATGAAGATCTCACATTTAAATGAATTAGTCCTCACAATGCCCCTGTGAGGATGGAAGTGCTGCTGTCCATTAAACAGACGGGTAAACTTGGAAGCCAGCACTATAAATACTGTTACAAAATGAAGCCAGGACTAAAAGCCATGTCCTTTGAGCTTCAAACACAATAATTATTCTGTAATCCATGGTCAGGTAATAAAATCATGGTTCTAGGTAGAAGCAGGAACAGAGGAATATAGTAATAGCCAGACTGAACAGTGGCCAGCACTAGATGCTTCAGTGGAAGGTGAAAGAAACCTCCCAACTCTAATAATTAGAGACTGGCTTAACCCTTGAATCATAAATTTTAATCTCTCCCCCAGAGCCTATGTTAGAATCAACGATTATACCTCTGTGTAGTTATGTTATCCATATTGACGCCCAATCCCTTTTTTAATCTTACTATGTTTTTGGCTACAATGACATACTGTAGCAATGAATTCCACAGTTTAATTTGGCATTATGTGAAAATGTATTTCTTTTCCTTTGTCTTGAATTTGACCCTAGTGATAATAAATAATTAATAATAATTAATAGCCCCAGATCCTGATGTCCCTATTCAGGCAAACTCCCACTTTTGTCTGAGAAAGGACTAAGTAAAAATTGAGTAATGAACTCAGGATTCGGCCAAACAATGCTGTTTAGCACTTATCCAGCACTTTATAAATTCACTGCATTGGACAAATATTCATCTTGAAGTATCTTGTTATTGCATACATTACTGCCTGCATCATCTTCGAATCCTTCCTCTCCCAGAAAATTAGAATCTGGTGCCACAACCATTGCAATCAGATGCTAAAGGTGCCTCCTCTTCTCCTCTAGAAATCAGCTGTATGTGGCAGGGAGTCTCTGATGAGAATTTTGTGTTCCTTGTAAATGGAGCAATTGCAACTCAAATAGCCCATCTATTTTAGCATAGGCCAGCCAGTGCTCATATCAGAAATCATTTTGTTCCCTGCCAAAATCCTCAACAAATATAATTGTTTTGCATTATTCTTAATCACAGTTATTAGGGTCACCTCACTCCCATTCAATTTAATTTAGAAATAGCTGCATTGTGTTGTTATAATTCATTGGAACTCAGATCAGTGTTATCTTTTGCATTGGTTTTGTACCACCCTCCAAACTGATCCATATTTATTGCCACAGAAACGAGGCATTGAGAAAGCTGTCGCTTACGTGCATCGAGAACTCTCACCTCAGCTGAACTTCTACTCAGTTGCAATCTCTGCCTACGCTCTGGCTCTTGTGAAACACAATAGCTCAGAAGCCAAACGAGCAGAACTGATTTTAAGAGAAATTTCTACACTCGATGCAGGTACTAATAATTATTCTTACAATGGTGATTTGATTTATAAAGCACTCTTCCCAGCCAAAGTCCTTGTGTGCTGTTGCAACATAATTAAAAACAAGATCAGGTGCAACAAGGCCAGCGTGATTAAATGTAGGTAGTATGCAGATTATTAATTCTAGACCTATTGGAATAATAATTCTACCTTTAAGCCATCCCCAGAAACAATCTTAGCACTGCACTGAGTCGGCATTGCATACCTTAGGATCAGTACTCTGTAACAACTGGGTCAGTACATTGTGATCAATGCACTATAATGGCTGGGATAAGTCAAAACTCTGTTTGGAATCTGGTTTTTAATAACCTTTGCTTCCTATATTGTCAGAGTGGTGGTGGCTGTCTTTCTTGGGTGGAATCATTACTATGAAATAAATTACCTATATTTTTCTAAATTGAGCTAAACTGAAGCAATTTTTGGAAAATACCTTCCCCGGATTGATTCAAGACTGAGTCATTGTTTCAGCAATGCAACAGCGCTACTGGGGAAATGATGAAGATGCAGTTTCTATAGAAGCTACCGCTTACGCATTACTTCAGACATTATGCCAGAAGGATATCAAGTATGCAGAACCTATTGCTACGTGGTTAATAGAAAAAAGGAAATATGGTGGCGGATACTGTTCTACACAGGTATCTGGCTTTCAGGCTCAATGGAGTGTGGTTGGGGGGGGGAAATACTGTAAAATACCCTTATAAACCCTTCCAATAAATATGGAAAGATAAATATTTTTATGGGTCCAACCAGGCAGTCTTTTACAGCAGTTCAGGATCATAATGTTATGGGGTGAAACTGGATTTTCCATTGGTAGAAAGTTGCTTATTTTGATTGAAGCCCACAGTGAGCCAAGTCCTGAGGTGTGTAAGTAAACAGCTGAGAATTTGGCCCTCAGAAAGAAACAATATGGATTAGTGAGGATTCCATGACTTCAATGGAGCTACGAAGATTTATACCCACTGGGGATCTGATCCAAAATGTTGATAGAAGAATATGGAAAATAAGGTGAATGGATTGAGGTGGATGAACGGACATGTGGAGACTTCAAAGAGAGAGCCTCAAAGGAACAGATATCTAAAAAGGAGACCTCTGAATGAGGAGTTACTTACAAGGAGAGGCATGTGACTAGAGCACTTTGCTATTGCTGAAAGACTCCAGTGTGGCTGGTATTCATTTGTATTTCAATCTCACACAGGATACAGTGGTGGCCCTGGAAGCTTTGTCACAGTATAGCATACAGACTATAGAAAGCGATCCCACCATTCTGAATCTTGCATTAAACTTACCTGGAAGGCACAGAAAGCACTATTTTAACCTGAACAGTAACAATGTCCAGATTCAGGAAGAACTACAGGTACTCAACCCTTTATTGTTCTAAGTTGTGATATTTCCTAGTTTGAGATCAGAAGGAATGTTTTCATTTCTCAGCAACCTTGATGTACTTTGGTTGCAGCCATTTTTCTGTGTAATAATAATATTTAACACTTATAGGCACCTTTCTGCCTCTCCCAGATGTTCAGATTGCTGCTTTCCCTCCAATGGGAAGGACCGCTGCAGTCATCTGTCCATTCAGGGTCATCTTAGGGGAGGGAAGAGGCAAGATATGTCCTTTGCTCTGACCCACAATGCAATGGGGCCTGGAAAAATGATCCCTACTCCTGCTGCAGGGATCACTTCAGTGAGGTAGGAGCAGACATGCCCCATAGTTCCTTGAATGACAGTTAGGGAACTGTTACAACCCTACACTAGGGTGAGGGAACCCCTATTGTCCCTCGCTCATGGCAAACAGGAAACACCTTCTAACGTGGTGCAGGTTGTCCAGGTCCCAGACAGCAAGCAAGACTCTCAGGAATCACAGTAAAAAGACAACGTGAATAATGGCCAAAGTGTTAAATGTCTACTGTTTGGTTTGGTTTGCAGTTTGACCTCGGAAGCAAAGTTGAAGTGACGGTAAAGGGCCAAGGAAATGGGACACTGAGTGTAAGATGGAGCTTGAAAACTTATAAGTTTCATTTTATTTTTCTCTTTCAAAAAGAAAACGGTACTAATTCACATCTATAGGGACCTGCCCCACCATCACTTCCAATTACACACAGTGCAGGAAGGAACCTCAGGCAGCCTCACCCCTTCTCAGATCCTGCCGAACAGTAACTAAGCAAAGCAATCAATACCCCATTCTGCCTAAGACCCTGTCCTTATGCATCTCTGCTTTCCCCCAAATCCCTGGCAAATAGATGTAAAGAGCCCTGAAGGTCACAGATTTTGTCTGTTTTGGACCCGGCTACAGGGAAAAATTCCAAAGTCTATGGAGCCTCATGGAGAACCGCCTATTAGCTATTAATTACACTTAAATTACTTCAGTTTGCACACCTCCACTGAGCGCTGTTGGTAGGGGACGGGCAGAGGGTGTTTGAAGTGGGTATAGGGTGACCAGATGTCCCGGTTTTATAGGGACAGTCCCGATTTTTGGGTCTTTTTCTTATATAGGCTCCTATTATCCCCCACCTCCATCCTGATTTTTCACATTTGCTGTCTGATCACCCTAAGTGGGTAGGTCCCACGCCATTTAGGTCTTTGAATATTGCTCATCAGTCTGTCATTGTTGTATCCACTACAGTCATCAGGAGATAATCTGTACCTATAACTACATTATGAGCTATGGGTATGATTCCCCTGCTCATGCACATAGACTCGTGATAGTTCTCATTGAGCTAGCACAAGTAGCACAAGTAGGATAGCTGCTATAGCACTAGTAGCTGCATCAGAGGTATGGCTGAGTCATAACAAGTACAAACCTGCCTAAAACTAGTTTCTGTGGAATCTCTCTCACTCTCCCTGATCAAATGTAACTTCTAGTATGTGCAGAATCAGATGAATTGCTGCAGACCTGTTTGGTTAAAATTCTTTGTTATTTAAAGGAGCTTTTAGGATGTTCTCTTTTTTTTCAGATACAAAAAATATATTATTCTGTTGAAATGGAGAACACCACATGTAATGACTTGATTCTGGAAGTTGAAATGGAAGGGAACGTCAAATATTCAAGTAAGTGAAAAGAAAACAGAGCAACTGTTTTTAATGATGACAAATTTGGCTAAACCCTGATAGTATCCTATGACTTTTTAGCTGATTAGATTGGGAAAGAAGAAAGATATCTACTATAGTGCCTTCAGGACAATTTGTATTTTTATTACATGTAGGATGTTTAACTGGTAATATTTTAAGAATTGTTTTATAAGACCCCAGTGGACTTTTTGGAGGGTGCTTAATAAATATATTTATGTTATTATTATTAGTTAGTACTAGAGAGCAAAGGTGGCCTTCTTGGCCAAATGATTTAATATCTCTGTGTATCATGGTTCCCGCCCAAAAAGAGTTAATATTTCCTGTGTCTGTCTTTTAGCTATTTATTATACTGAATTCACTTCAGTTGGAGCACCTCCACTGAGTGCTGTCTGTCTTTTCTCCTTAAATTGTTAGCTCTTTGTGACAGGAATTGTCTTTGTGTATTTACAGATGGGGCCCCAATCTCAGCTGGGACCTCTAGGTGCTACTCTCATACAAATTAAAAATAATTGCAGGCATTTATTTTAAGCTTTAATTTCAAAGATACATGAGATAATGAGACTGAGGAAAATGAAGTTTATAAAAGCAGTGGAGGTGGCAGGAGTCAGCACTGATTCCTCACAAAGTGCAAAAAGGAGAGCAATCAGCAAGCTTTTCATCGCAGTCTGACGGGGTCTGTTTGTGTCTAACACCTCCAGGTGCTCTGGATGCTGAGGAAGAGGACTATGATTATGGGGAGGACCATGCAACGGAAACCAGAAGAGATGAGCCCATGAGCCAGATAGAATGGTTTGACATCCGCAATAGAAGGAAGAGAGAGGTGCCTGTTCCCAGTAAAACAGAATCATTACGATACAAAGTCTGCGTCAGGTAGGTTCGGGACTAGGTTAACTCTATTAGTGAGTGTAAACAAGTTCCTGCCAGGGCTCGCCCCTCCCTGGGGAGGAGGGGAGCCACACCGGCCTCGCGGTCGTCTAGGGCCCGATCCTTGGACCCGCGGTCCTACCCTGGGAAGTTTGTCCCTGTGAACAGGACCGTGCAGTGACAAAGTCAAAAGGGGCCCAGCCCTTGGTTCTGGCGGGGCACCAAACACAGTTACAATAGTTCATTCAGCTCTGGCCCTTTGGGGCAGGGCAGAGCAGTGGCAAAGTCAAAAGGGGCCCAGCCCTTGGTTGGCCTGGCACCGTTACATAGTTCCTTCCAGTGGCCTCCTTTAGCCAGGAGAGGGGGATTCTGCACCCGCGGTGCGGTGTGGATCTAAGGTGGAGGGACCAGGCCGCCCTCTCTCTGGTCCAGCCGGGGCCTCTTGGGTGCCGGCTGCACCGCTACGGTGGTCAGTGGGGATTCTGCGAACCGTGCTGGTCTTGAGTAGCTCTGAGGCCTGACTGGTGTGCCGGGCTCCTTTTCACATCCCTTCTGTTACTTGGTCCGGGGTTTATTTTCTGGGGCGTCATCGGTTCCTCCCAGTCCGGGCTGGGCAGCGGTCCAGTAGTATTCTGGAAATGCGGGCCGCCTGGTCTGGGGGCTCTCAGGGCCTAGTAGGACGGGGCGTTCGCGGCTCCTCGTCAAGCAGCTGCGGGAAGGCTCTGCGCTCTCGTTGTACGACCGTGGGGAGCTCCAGTAGTCCTCTCTGAGTGACGCGTTGGGGAGCTCTCTTGACGGCTCCTGGTCCGGCCTCCGCCTCAGCGCCTCCCAGTGAGAGCGTCGGTAGGCACGTTGCTCTATGGCGCCTGGCCTCACTGAAGCGTGGGCCCGTTGTTTATTCTTTCCGGGTCGCCGCTGCCCTGCTGGGGCGGGATTGTTTTCGCCAGCCGTCCGCCCCGTGTGGAGATGACGGGTCGACCCTCCCTGGGGGGGCGGGTGCACACTGCTCTTACATGAGATTCCACTCTTTTGGTTTAGAGTCTTGGTCTGTTCATCTTTTTGCATCTGTTTTGTCAACACCTTCTGCCCCTCTGAGTTGCAGCAACAACAGGGCAGGTTCCGTATCCTGCGGTTCCTTCAATTAACACAAGCATAAGCCGGTCGAGCCCAGCCCAGTGACCTGGCACTTACATACATCCCTCTGGGCGCTCTAGGAGGCTTTCCCTCTGCAACCGGGTCTGAGTGTAGCGAATCTTTTTATAGGAAGCATCAATGGCATCCAGTGTGGAACACCACAAACAGAGTTATACACAACGCTCACCCCCCCCAAGTACATTTTGCATGTCTTTCCCCCTTAGGTGTCTAATCCAATTACTCCAAGTCACAACACCAAGTCTCTGGTCAATAGCCCCCGAATTCAGAGTCTATCTGTAGGTTCCCTCCCCCAGCCTGGTGATAAGGGCACCTTACGATGCGTCCAGGGCAACTGCCCTGCCTCTCCGTGGGTTTTTTCCTGGGCTTTTTCCGCCTTCCATCTGACTGCTCCGCCTTACCAAGCTGCCCTGTGTCCTCCGGCGTCCTCCAAATGCTTCCGCTCCCCAGGTGCCTTGAGCCGCTCAGTTGTGCCCAGCAACTGCTTCGGCTCCGCTCGCTCTGTGGGCTGCTCCACACCGCCCACACTACTTCCGCTTTGCCAGCCGCTTCCACTCCACCAGCTGTCCTGTTGGTCCGCTCAGCATCCTCATAACCGCTCCACTCCGCCAGCTGCTCTGTTCACAGTATAGCTTAGGCTCCCCACTGTTAGCACGTACTCAGTGCTCCAGCCTCTGTATTTCAGCTCTTTTTGATTTATTCAGTCGAATTTGATCTCAGCAATAGTAGGGGGCCACGTGCCTAGTGACCATTAGCCCAGAGTGAGTTCAGCTCAGCAACCCTGTATCTAGAGTCTTTAAGGGAATAAAAATCCTCTGACTCCACAGTGGAGAGGAGGGGGTGCATGGTGCTTCTGGCTCCACAGGGCCTGCCACCAGGCAACACATACTGTCCCACCTCTCTCTATTCACAGGGTTTTTGAACCCTGTCCCTTGTCTAGCAATTACACCCAACTGAGGCTTGAGTTCATTTCTGTCACACGCAGTTCCAGCTCGGCGTCTGGGATGGGTAGGCGTGCCTATGCAAATATTTGAGATTTCGCATTCTAGACATTCTTTCCACACTTCCCATACTTCACCACCAGATGTCAGGGTACAGCTCATCCTGACTGCTTACATGTTGTCTTTCTGGAAGCACACGTTCAAATCCCGGCATGGTGGCTCAGCTCTGTCTTCCAAGACAGTAAAGCTGATTTCCATGCAGTGTATGGAGTATGAGCCATTCACATCAGATCTTAAGCACCAAGCTCCTGTCTGCTCTGCATAACATTAAAGAATAGTTTGTCTGTCTATTTGTTTGCTTTAATGTAAGATTTTGCCCCAGTGTTCTTGGTCAAAAATTAACTCATCCCTTATAACCCAGAGTTGTCTAGTATGCCAACTATTCACCTGGCTGCTGCCCTCCACCCGAGAGGTGGTTGCACTTAAGCATATGTAAACAACGGAAACTCAATAAACTACACCAAAGAGAAGGGGAACCTCAGTGGGATTAGTGTAGTTTGCAGATCACAGAGTGGTGGTGTATGCCCTGTGTGAGTAACCTCTCTCTCCCTGTGGATGTCACACATTCTCCTCCACTCCCTTGCGCTCATTAATGCCCTGGAAAAGAACTAGTCTATTTACTATTGGCTGGTGGGGCTTTTCCAAAGATAGACCACGTTCTTATGCTGTTGTGTGAAGAGCAGAGGGGAAGGTCTGGCTCTCAGTGCCCCTGGCTCTTTTGGAACCATGGGAATGAAGAGAAACTGGTAGTTGTGTAGTAGAGGCACTGGAGCCCAATGGATGAGAAGGGTCTTTATTAAGGCTGCTGTTTCACTCCCCTCCTGTGCAATGGTGGCTTTTAAGCAATGGCAGCTCAGAGTTTTAGGCAGGACTCTGTAACTTGCTTTTGTTCTGTAGCTATAGTGAGTAAAGAAGATGGCTCCTATCATCCTAGTTTTCAGAGAGGGGATGTATTGTTGTTTCCTAATCCAAAAGCAGGAAAGGGCAGATCTGGCAGAACATAGTGTCCTATACAGAATAGGGTTGCAGCAGCCATTTTGCTTGCTCCCACTGTGGATTAGCAAACAACAAGACATCCCCTCTTTAAAAACTAGGATGGTAGTAGCCATCTTCTTTACTCACTATGGCTACAGAGGAGGTGACAGCATCTCTCCAAAAAGCAGTGCAGCATTATGAATTGGAGAGCTGGGGTAAGTACCTTTATACTCATTGCTTGGGGCGACACTTTCCAAGGGGTGGCACTCCGCCCCCCCCCCCGTTCCCCCCGATACACACACTTTTTTTTTTTTTGCTTGGGGCAGCAAAAAGCCGGAGCTGGCCCTGGCCAGAGCCCTGCCTCTGGAGAGCCAGAGCATCGTCCCCTGGAGCCAAGCCTGGGCTGCAGTGACGAGAGGGGTTCCCAGAGTGTGTGAGGAGCTGGGGACGGAGGGAAGCAGGGCCCGAGATGCAGAGAGGGAGAAAGGGTCCTGCTGCTGCCATTGCTGCTGCTCTGAGTCTCCCCAGGGCGGCACAGTATTTCCCTGCCTGAGTGGGCTGTGCAGAGCTCCACCGTGCTGGGCAGGAGGTGCAGATCCCAGCTCATGCGCTGATGGGGTGAGTGTCTGGGCAGCCCAAGCTGCCAGGGAGCTGCTGCCGCCCCCTCCTATCCCCAGACCCAGCCTGCCGTGCACCTTCCCCGCCTCTGCCCCACGCTGCCTGCCCCAGGCCCCCACAGCTCCAGGGGCAGGGAGAGGCAGAGCTTGGCTCCGAGTGGGGCAGTGGGGAATACTGCCCCGCTGGGGACCCCCACAGCTCGGGCTCCTGGGGATCAGTGTCCTCTCAGCTCTGCCTGCACGAGGCTGGGAAAGCAGCTGTCAGCGCCTGCCCTTCTCAGCCCTTGCACCCCCCATCCTGCTCTCAGCCTCTTCACTTGTACCTCCCCCATCTCTCCTTCGCTGCACCCCTTCCCCTTGTACTCTCCCTTCACCTGCACCTCTCCCCTTGTACCCTCCCCTAGCCCTCTCCTCCCGCACCTCCTCCTTCCCCTGCACCTCTTCTCCCGCAACCCTCCTGATACCCCCTCTCCTCCTCCACCCTCCTCCGCGAGTACAGCACACCCGGCTTCTCTGCCAGTGTAGAACCCCCAACACCCCCACACCCGCTTCTCTGCCTGAACCCTCTTTACTAGATCCCCATACCTTTCTGGGTACAAGTTTGAGGGTTAGTCCCTATGCCTTCCATGTGCATTTGGAGTACTAAAGCTGGGCTTGTGGGGGATGGGGGGTGAGATTTATGCTAAAGAGAAATAAAAATAGGAGAAACGGTTTGATCCGTACTGCAAGTGTAAACAGGGATTGCTGTGGTGAACAAGGAGTTTGTGTTTTTGGGTGGGGGACAGCCCAGAACTTGGGCAGCAGGGGGTGGGGGAGGACATTGGTGGGGAGGGGAGAGCCCAGGGCTGGGATGGGGGGCAGCCAAAAAATTTTTTGCTTGGGGCAGCAAAAAACCTAGAGCCAACCCTGCCCTGAACTCTGCTGCACTGCACTGCACACTTGCAATCCAGTGTGGATTTAAGGGGTTGTGGTTTACCACAGCATGAATTATCGAAGAGCCACTGTCATTTGTAAAACACATTGTAACAGCTTCTGATGAGAGGCACCATGTAAATGTAACATACCGTCATCATCTCCGGCTTCTTGGAGATGGCTCAACAAAAATAATCCAATTCTGAAGAATTTGGGAACAGAGAAGAATTAAAGCGCATTAGAAAAGCACAAAAGACAGTCGCATATTTAGGAATTTAGTCTCTAGACATAAATTTTAGCTATTTACTTGCCTAGGTAGATAAGTTTAAATAAATGGCTTTTAGGAAAGCTTTGGATTGTGCTCATTGGCAGTAGGAATCAGAATCTGTTTCATCATCACCAGGCAGGAATTGCCAAGCTCTTCAGAAGTCCCTCTTTGTAACAAAATGTAAACGTACAATGTAGAGAGACATGGTGGGGGAGATAATATATTTTATTGGACCAACTTCCATTAGTGAGAGAGACAAGGTTACACAGAAAGCTTGTCTCTCTCTCTCATCAATGGAATTTGATCCAATAAAAGATATTACCTTACTCACTTAGTGTTTCTAATGTCCTGGGACTGACATAGCGACAGCAACACTGCATATGTTGTACAATGTAAGCATTTACTAACAGCAATTTTCCCTAAAAGATCTGCAGGTCCCAATATACCAAAGATGTCTCTAGTTGATCTCTCACTTTTAAGTGGCTTGGAACCTGACACAGCTGAACTTGAGCAGGTGAGGAGAATTTCTTTCATTGACATCTGTAATTTAATTTATTATTTTTGTGCTGTTCTTTGGAAGTCTTTATTTATCACAAAAGGTGGTTTTTAGCCCCAGGTATCTCAAAAGTTTGCAGAATAATTAACAGGAAACTGAGAATCGAGACAGACATTTTCATTATGGAAAGAGGGCTGTCGATCAATCACAGTTAATTCACGCGAATAACTAAAAAATTAATCATGATAAAAAAAATTGTGTATTGTTAAACAATACAATTTAATTGACATTTATTAACTATTTTGGATGTTTTTCTACATTTTCAAATATGTTGATTTAAATTATAACACAGAATACAAAGTGTACAGTGCTCACTTTAAATTATTATTTTTGATAAGAAGAAGCAGGCAGCAGTATCTCCCGTAAATGTAAACAAACTTGTTTGTCTTAGCAACTGGCTGAACAAGAAGTAGGACTGAGTGGACTTGTATGCTCTAAAGTTTTATTTTGTTTTGAGTGCAGTTATGTAACCAAAAAAAAAATCTACATTTGTAAGTTACAAATTCATAAAGAGATTGCACTACGGTACTTTTATGAGGTGAACTGAAAAATACTATTTCTTTTGTTTATCATTTTTACAGTGCAAATATTTGAAATAAAAAATAATAATATAAAGTGAGCACTGTACACTTTGTAGTCCATTGTAATAGAAATCAATATATTTAGAAATGTAGAAAAACATCCAAAATATTTAATAAATATCAATTGATATTCTATTGTTTAACAGTGTGATTAATTCAATTAATTTTTTTAATCACAATTAATATTTTTGAGTTATTGTGTGAGTTAGCTGCAATTAACTGACTGCCCTAAACACGTGAGCTGCGAATTGCACCACTAGCTCACATAGTGTAAACATACCCTTAGTTAGGGATTGATTGTTTTTGTTGATAGGTGGCTTGTTTGATGACTACTGGATTTGTCCTACTAGACTTTTATTTTAATTTTTTTTTAAATAGTCCCTGGCTGGATATGGTGTTTGACTGCTTGAGTCAACTCAAATCTTAATATTTTGTATTCTTTTGTCTTATGACCATTAGATGCTCACAGTGTGCCCTTCATAAATGGATTAAGTAAATAAAATACAATCAAAATGAGCAAACAGACCCTCCATATACTCATTCAGAAAATAGCCTAGATCCTCCACCACATAAAGGAACAGCAGACCAAGAAACTGTTCATTCTAAGGAAGAATCAACCAGTCCAGTACAATACACAGCTAGGCAGTTTAAGACAGCCAGCAGAAGCCAAAACAGATTTTAAACCAAGGTAAAAATGATGTTTCTGTTTTTGTAGTTGGTAAAATCTGCAGACCAATACATTGACCACTTTGAGTACAAAGAAGGAAAGGTTATGCTCTACTTTGGAGAGGTGAGTGAATCCTGTATGACTTTTCCAACTTCCGTCAGGTGATTCTATAAAGAAGGGAGTATGTTCAGAGGCATATTTTTTAAATCTGTATATTGTTGGTACTGCTGCTCAGATCAATATAGTTCACCCAGACACCGGACAGCCGTGTACCATCATGAATTAATTACAGGACATACCCATTCTTTTCCAAAAGTACCTTTAGGCCTTTGTAATACCCAGAAAGGTTAATACTATGTTCTAGACCAGGACTTTGGAACAAAGTCACAAAGCCCCTAATGAATCCATTCAAGCCAGAGCAATTGCTAACATTTGTGAGACCCCAGGGCCCGAATCCTGCAAAGCAATTATGCATGTGCATAACTTCAGGCATGAGAGTAATCCCATTACAGACAGTGTGTTTCCATGTGTGTAAAGTTTAAATATGTGCTTTGCTGGATCAGGGCCCATGACAAGGCATCCTCAAATTATCTGCCTTCTGGGTATCTACAATGCTCCTGACATCCCTGTGGCATCACTTCACATGGTGACTGCTTCCTTCAGCCATTTGAGATGCTTCACATCCTTAAGTGACACTCAAGCATAGATGTCACTCGCAGGTGATTTACACAGAAGGCAGCAGCAAGAAAAGAAATAATTAAGAACAAGGGATATGTTAGATATGTTAGTACTGCTATGGCTGACAAAGTGATTGTGTTTATCTGGGAATCATAAATAAATGTAACAGTATGTAAATTAACTGTAATGGGATCAGCACCCACCTCTCGTGCATGCCCCCTTTTCTCTGGCTGATAGTGCCTGCAAACACGGTTCTTTTCACTGCGGGGGGGGGGGCACCCACCTTTTGTGGATGGCCCCCTTTCTCTCGGTTAGGTATGAGCCTGCTTTTGGTTTTTTGTTCTTTCAGTGGGGTGGCACCCACCTCTCGCGAGCACCACCCGTCCCCCAGCCGGTGGTTCTCTCAGCTGGCCTTCAGCAGCTTAGCCCTCTGGCCAAGCTGCACATGCTGTCCCCGCTTCTGGGATATACAGTCCTGAGTTCTTACCATAGCCCTGGTTTGGGACCGTAGCTCTTAGGCTTCTTCCCGGAGGCACTGCTTTCTTCAGACACCCAGCTGTGGCCCATCTCGGTACCTTCAGCTGGGGTCCATTTCAGCAGCCCTCCCTGGGCTCAGTCTGCTACCAGACCAGCAGGGCACATCTCGGTGCCCTTGTCTGGTCTGGCCAGGTCTTATGCTCAGTCCTCCGGGCTCAGCCTGCCCCCACTGACTTTTTGACAGCTCTACTGCTACTCTATCCAGCCAGCCAGTCCTTGGCAGCCTTTGCTGGGCTCTGTTCTGTCTGGTGAACTGTCCGCAGTCCAGCCACGCACCTGGTCCTCCCTCCTCAAATGCCACACAGCCACTGAAGGCTCTGCTCTGCTGCTTGCCTTTTATCTGGACCCTTATTTGGTGGCTCTCGCAGCCCTTCTGTTTGGTTGCTTTTCTGCAGCCACTCTAGGCTGCCTAGACTAGAGGACTTCTCACAGCTCTATTCTGGGAAGGGGTGATGCAGGACTGCAAGGCCTCCAGCAGGGGGCCTCGGGACCTAGTCTACCCTGCCACAGGCCCTATGCAGTTACATACTTAACATGGATCTAAAGCTGTCCCTTAGTTCCATAAAATAACCAATGCATATTGGCACAGGACACTGGGATGTTAGGGCCTGATTCAAGAAAGCCTTTAAGCCTCCATTCCTGTTCAGGATGACTTCAGTGGGACTTAAGCACATGCTTAAAATAAAGCAAGTGCTCTGATGATTAGGGATACTTCCCTGAGTGAGGATCTCAGAAAGAGAAGACCATGGATGCTGTACACAGCCAACAAACCTGCTTATTCTTTAATAGCAAGTCTTTAGCATATTGATTCAAAGCTCCCAATAACCTGGGAAAGAACAACCTTATGCATTTGTGGCTGAAACAGCTAGTTAATTCATCCATGTTGTCAGAAAAAAAGTGTTCAGCAGAACCAATACTATAGGCACGAATAAATTGGGGAGTGGTTGGGGAGCATGAATTCTCTTTTGTAATAAATGTTGTTTGTGTTTGCTTTTTTTCTGCAGCTCAGTAATGGATCTGAACCAGACTGTGTGTCATTTGGGGCTAAGCAAATCAATCCCATGGGTCTAGTACAGCCAGCAAACGCCATCATTTATGATTTTTACAACCCTGGTAAGCTGACCCAGTAGTACAGAAAAAATAAACATGAAACTATTTAGAAAGAGCAAGATGCCAAGATTGATTTTCCCCTTCTGTCCATTGAGAGGAAACCCTAGTATATTTGAATGTGGTGAGTGAATCAATATTTTTCTAACAGTGCTTAATGAAAAGACTCCCCTGTGAATAATGACTGGTAATGTCACAGCGAAAGCACACTTTAACAGAGATCTTCTCAAGAAGTGATCTCCTGGTTTGCATTGATTGCAGGGGACTGAAAATATCTCATTTTACTTGTATGAGGTTTTTAAATGAACTTTTCAGGCTTGTGTAAAATTAATCTCCATAGATCACAGAGCGATAGGTGCCAACTCGATGGGTGCTCCATGGGAAAAAATTAGTGGGTGCTCTGCACCCACCGGCAGCCAAACTTCCCTCACCTACCACCCCCCTCCTCCTGGAGGGGGAGAGAAGCGGGAACGTGGCACGCTCAGGGGAGGAGGCGGTGAAGAGGTGGGGCCAGGGTGGGGATTTGTGGAAGGAGTTGGAATAGGGGCAGGGAGGGGCAGAGTTGGGGCAGGGACTTTGGGGAAGGGTTTTGAATGGGGGTGGGGAAGGGGCAGGAAGACGCAGAGCTGGGGTGGGGCCTCATGGAAGGGGTGGAGTGGGGTGGGTGCAGCGGGGAGGGGGTCGAGCACGCATGGCAAAGAGGGGAAGTCGGCGCCTATGCATAGAGCATGAGCAGCAGTAGACCAAGCTTCCCCAAATTTGTCCCTGGGATCAACTCTAAGGACAAAGGCCCTGGTTCTCAAAGGTATTTAGGTGCCTAACTCAATACATTAAATGGAAGTTAGACATCTAAATGTCTTGAGGATCTGGGCCAAAGAGACTAGTTCAGTCTCTATGTTGATTCAAACCTTGGCCTCTGACGGTACTGTTAGCACAGTGATCAAGTAGCGCCATACATGGTGGTGGTATTTGTAGTGTGGTTCGTTATCAACTAGAAAATGTTTAATTGATGAATTTGCATCAGAACTTTTTTTTTCAAGAAACAGTAGATGTTTTACATAACATTTTCTCCTTTAAGCTTTCCATTGTGGATCTGTCCACCACTGAGCTTTGTTGATTAGACCAGTGCTTCCCAAAGTGGTAGTGGTCTGCAAGCCATCGGCTGCCAGTCCTTTGCAAGTTTCGTCATAGGAACGTCGAATAGGATTATAATATGGCACTGGTCCCTGGCACATTGGAAAAAAAAATTGCTGGTCCCTCACACCAGATAGCTTGAGAAGCACTGTATTAGAACATCTCTTTTCCTTTACAACATCCAACCCACAAACCAGCTAAGTACTCCAAAGCCTAGGCTTCCTAGAAGTCCTTTATAGAAAGGAGACACTTCAACTGCAAAACATCATGAGTTTTCCAGTAGAACCTAGAGTCCCCAATCAGGATTGGAGCCTTGTAATGCTAGGCATTCTACAGACACAGACATAGTAAAAGTATTTCATTTATACTTTTTGATTTCTAGAAATGGAACCAAGTTACAAAATTAAGATCTATCTACAGATTTCAAAGTTTTAGGGGGAAATGGGGTGTTTCAGTTTTTGGTATGTCTATTCTAAAGCGAGGTGCCAGTTGCAAAATCCAGATCCAGAAGAATTTAGAAACTTCAGCACTGTTTGAATCTCGGGCTTTGGTTGGGATCATATATAGCAGCTTTCTACACACTACAGAAAGATATGGTGCATTTCTTATTCCCATCTAAATATCAAGAGATTTCATTTTAACTGCTAAAATAAAAGAGCCTGGGGGTGAGGAAGAAGAATATTGGGACTTGTAGCAATACGCAGACAGAAACTAGATTAAGTTACACTTGCTTGACTCTATGACTGAAGGCTGAGCCATTGGTATTTGGAGTGATCAGATTTATGAGCCAAAATACAGCTGAAGTTCTGATTAAACCAGGATAAAGCTAAATAGTCAGTGTATGGTACTTGATGGGTTAGAAATAAAAGAGAGACTATTCAAAGAAAGTCAGAGGTGGCTGTGCTCTCTGTGTAAACATCATCAAACCAGAGTGAAGATAGTGCCTCTCAAGTTATGTCTACACTGCAAATGAAGTCGTGACTGGAACCTGGCAGGCACACCAACACTAGCTTTCGTCTAGCTGGCGTGAGTAACAATAGTAGTAAAGACATAGAGGCATGGTTCTAGCAACCTCAATGGATTCCCAGAGCCCTCAACAGGCTTTTACTCAGGGGGCTAGCCTGTTTTACCACATCACTGGTATTGTAACCTGTGTTAGCTAGATTAAAGGTAGCATAGGTTTCCCTCCCTGTGCTACAGTCACACCTTCATTTGTGGTGTAGACATGCTCTGAGAGGCAATGGCCTCCTCAGACCAATATAATGTAGGGAACAAAGTTGTTGCTATCTTCTCTGTAAATGCCATGGCAGTGAACTGTATTTGCAAAAGAAAGATACCCTGATGTGAGGTTGCTCAAAGTCCCACTCCTTGTGGGACTTAAAAGCAGTAAGATAATTAAGTTCTATTTCTCTTCTCTCTTCAGACTACCCCTGCTAGCAGATGAGGATAGCAGAGAACAGGCAAACTTCAGACCTCTAAAGTGCAAGCAACCACTTGGAGCCCAGTCTAAACCCCCATTCTGAGATGTTTAGATTCTGACCTTCCCCACCTGACATAATTCTGAGCATAATGAAAACATAGTCTAGATCAATTTACACTATCTGGCCCAGAGACAGAAAGATGGCTCATAGGACAAAGGTCCTTAATAGACATTACTTAAAACTTGTAAATTAGTGTTGACTGTGTCCCTTTTTAAATAGATGTTTTATGTGATGAAACAAACAAAAAAAAGGGTTTAAAATTGAACACATTGTTCAGTTGGAATCCAAACAATGAGTTTCCATCAATATTATAGAGTTAAGGGACTGCAGTTGCTCATTCAGGTTGCACAGAAGAACCCTCAGTGCACTGGGGACATTCAGTTGCAAAGGTGAACTGCAACTCTGCCCATTGCTGTCTTTTACAATTTAGGCTGCTTGAGAATTAAATTATTTTGTTTCCTTTCTCTAGGGAGAAAATGCAGTGTATTTTACAGTGCACCCAGGCAGAGTGCCATGTTATCAAAACTGTGCCATGCAGAGGTTTGCCAGTGTGCTGCAGGTAAGGTATTGATAAATGTGATTGAATCAGTTCCAAATGAATTCATTCCTTCATAGTAGCCAGCTATTCATTTTAAGACCAGAAGGGACAATTATGATCATCTAGTCTGACATGCAAAACACAGGCCATAGTAGGACCTCACCCAATAGTATCTGCACCAAGACCATAACTTCTGTTTGAAAGTTAGTCAGTCTTGATTTAAAGTTTCAATATGATAAAAAAAATTCATCACATCCCTAGGTACATTGTTCCAATGGCTTGTTACCTGCAGTATTAAAAAAATTGTGCATTATTTCAAGTCTGAATTTGTCTAGTTTCAGCTTCCGATCATTTGTTTCTCTTAAGATAGAGTGGGACTGTTGAATATATTTAAATTGTTCAATCTAGGTCCCTGTCCACAGAGAAGAATGACTTTCAGTAAAGCCGTTGCAGCGGATACACGGGAAAGCTTTGCATGCTACCACTCTGTTGTAGACTATGGTAAGGAATGAAAGATGTTTGTCAATGTCTTTTAAACTTGGTGTTTCTCTATGTGAACCTTTTGCCAGGTGAAGCCAGCAGCAACCAGGAGTGGGTTTCAATATCTAGTGTTCCTTTCCATCAATACAACACAGAACTGGCTTGAGCCCCCACCCAGGATCCTGGGAAAATTACACACCACCTCTGGGTGCCTCTGAGAGGCAATACTCCCCCACTTGGAAGCACAGAGGCTGAGTATAGAAAAGAAATGTTTAATAAAAGTAGGAAAGTGACTCAGTGTTAATTTGAGAAAATACCTCAAACAGGGTTTATAAACCTAAACCCTGAGCAAAAGACCGACCCCCAAGTAAGTTGGGTAGTGTCCTTTTCCCCTCAGGTTCTTAAGTCCAGAAACCCAAAAGTCCCTTTCACTTGCCTAATCTGTCTTTGCACCCCACTCACAGTTGCTTTTCTTGGTCAGTGCAGACCCAGAGTTCAGAGGTGCATCTGCAGAGTTCATCTCCCACCCTGGGTTGAGGAGGGGGGTAAAGGCACCTTACTCACTCCACTACTCAGGGACTCACACGCTGCCCGTCTCTGCCAGACACCCTGAGGCCAGCTGCCCTTCTGGCCACACCTTTTTGCCAGCCACCCTGTGGGCCACTCGCCAGTTGTTCCCGACAACTGCTCAAGCTGGCTACCTGTTCACCACATCTCTCCGCTATCCACCCTGCTGGCTGCACCTCTCTAGCTCACCAGCCACTCATTTGCCAGCCAATTGTCAGTCATCTTCTGCTGCCATTTGCCTCTCTGCTGTGACCGCTGCACATCAGTCTCTTAGGGTATGGCTACACTGGCACTTTACAGCGCTGCAGGATACAGCGCTGTAAAGCCTCAGTGTAATCATCTGACTGAGCATTTAAAATAACAAAGAGACTCTTAATGTAACCTATTTAATTCTTTCTTTGAACAATTGGGGGAACAGGTTAAACCAGTCCAGGAAGGACCCTTGGGGGAGGGGCCACATCTCCAGACTGGGAAGCATGTCCCCACCCCTCTACTTTTACAGGGCTCTGACATTCGAGTCCCTGGCTTAATGAGGTGTTTTCAGCTGAGGGTGACCCCCTCATTTGGGACAGGTTAAGCACAGCCCTGTTTCCCTGTATTCCTGCAATAATTACAACTTTGTTAACAGCGTTTCACTACCCCTGCATTCAGTACTAAAGTGATTTGTAACCCAACACCAGCCAAAGTTGATCATTTTGAGCAATACAGCTCTATCTGCTGAGTATCTAAGCCGAGTAGGTGTATTCACACAAAAACAGTTTGCTCTAGAAGTCTCTCCCCTTCCCAGCTAGCTGTCAGGGGAGAGTTCATTCAGTTCATTTTGACCCTTATATCTATAGTGGTAAATTCTCTCTATAATGAACCTTCCCTATGAGCAGAGTGTCTGCTTGGAGTCTGTCTGGGATGGGGAGATGAGTGGGTATTAGAGCAGTCATTCTGGACAGGGGAGAGAAAAGGAGAGGTGTCCAAGGAATTCATCTGGGCTGGGGAGAAGGGCAGTGAGTGGATGATGAGAAGGCTGGCTGAGTGGGGGGTGGAGCTTAAGAAGGAATGCATACCAGTATGTTACTCTGGTTCAGAGAAGACCAGTGGCACTGGAACCTCTGACCTTGTAGTTCCCTGGTGTTATGTAATAATAATAAGGCCTATTTCTTATATAGCAATTTTCATCAGTAAATCTCAAATAGCTTCACACTCTATAACATATTTTCCTCAAAACACCCCAGCAAGGTAGGGAAGTGCTGTGCAGATAGGCTGCATGACTTGCCCAAGGCCACTCAAGATGTCCATGAGTAGGGAATTGAACCTTGATCTCCTATAGCCTAAGCTAATGCCTCAGCCACCAAACTATCCTCCTCTTCTGGTTGGAAAGGAAATAGCAAATAGTAGGTGACTCCTTCTAGCATTTCCTTCCTTCCCAAACCTGCTGAGCCAGCTAAATACCTCTTCATATGTTAGTTTGTCTGTCTGGCTCCTCTCTAGGATATCCAGGGTGCAAGAAATACTGGAGGAAGAATCTGGCTTAGCAGCTTTAGTGGTGTGCACATGAATGCAGTGGTAGGACAAAGACAGGCCTTTCCCAGTGCAGCAGTCCAGAAAACCTACTGATATAGTCTGGTCTATCTCCCAGTGGGAGGATAATGTCACATTTGGAAGAGGGGGTTCAACCCCACAACCTCCTAATTGGTGTCTGCCTTGCCAAGTACATACTTTACCAGTTGTCTTTCAGATTTCCAGCTCTCTCATGTAGCACTTGGTAGCACATCTGCCTCTGTGCTAGAAACCACTTAAAGTATATTTGATTTTCCTTTCTGTACTCTATTTAATATATGCATCCGTCCTCATACAAATACTATCCTGTTGCAGCATATAATGTAGAGATCCTGGGGATGACCCGAAAGAATGCCTTTGATTACTATGAGACCAAAATCCAAAGAATCCTAAAAGTCGGTAAGTATAAACTTTGCATTCATATATGGCAAAATCTGGCCTTCTGCTAGGAAAGTAATTTTTTCTACTAAACTGGTGGCATTCTAAGGACAGTAATACTCATTCAATAGTTCCATTTTCTATCTTTTAACAGAAATGCCCAGGCCATTGTACTAGAGAGCTAATGAAAAATCTGTTTGTTTTAAAGGCAGGATTGAGATAGACATTTGCTAGTAATTAGGTACAACCATACTAACAATGGGTGAACATGAACAGGTTTCAAGTTGGAATTCAGTTTAGAATAATCACCCAAAATCGGAATAGTTGTACAGGCCATCCAAATCTCTCTGTCTGTAAAGTAAGGCTGGGAATCTTATGAAAGCAGGACTGGACTTCCACTCCTGTCCCAGCTAGGAATACCAGAGACCTGCCTTTCCCATGCTGTTTCAGCACATTGTCAGTTCCAATCCCAGTGGGAGACAAACATGGTGAAAATAGATCTAAACATTTTAGAGCCTCCAAAAGCTTTGGTTCAAATGAACCAGCGAATCTTTCCAGAAGACTGAAGGAATAAAATGCTGTCCCTAGGAGCAGTACATATTCCCTTTCAGGGAGAGAAGTCTAGTGGAGAGTTTTATGATTAGATATTTTCACACACGTCTTACATACCAGTTTGTGTCTTTGAAGGGAAGACACTGGTCTTTTCTTTTCATGTGGACAGGATTTGTTACTTACTGGATTTTACCAGCCAAGAAGAAGATAGTTTTGTTTTACAGATAGCGGCTCAAATCTTTCTCAAAGTTTCTAGACCCTCGTTTAGTGTTATAGAGTTGAATTGTATTGGGTTAGCGAATGGTTAGACCTATCTGGTCCGGGTTAAGGTTTCCTGTCTTTTAAAAGCGTCTCTCAGATTCAGTTGATCATTCCCATGTGATAGTATGAGAACTCTCCACAGTATTTGCTGCTCAGAGCCAATGGATGGATTATGAAGTCCAGTTAGCTGGTGAACTAGACAGAGTAGCCCTTCAAGCTTGGATTTTGTATCTGTGATGACAGAAGAGAAGAAGATTGTCTTTGCTTCCATTGCTGCAGTGGCACAGTCCTGCAGAAGACTTTGTGCTGATGGTGGGTGGGTTCAAAGCAGGTTTTGTGCCACCACCATTCTAGTCCCCTGCCTACACACTTCCATTTACCTAGTTCATCAGTAAACCAGGACAGTCTTCACAGTAGTTGTGGGGGGAGAGGGTGGATAATATCCCAGGGGAAAATCAGCCCCTGTGGACATCAGTTAGTTGTAAAGTATCAGAGGGGTAGCCTTGTTAGTCTGGATCTGTAAAAGCAGCAGAGAATCCTGTGGCACCTTATAGACTAACAGACGTTTTGGAGCATGAGCTTTCGTGGGTGAATACCCACTTCGTCACATGCATCTGACGAAGTGGGTATTCACCCACGAAAGCTCATTCTCCAAAACGTCTGTTAGTCTATAAGGTGCCACAGGATTCTCTGCTGCTTTTATAGTTAGTTGTAGTAGCTTGTCAACCTGTTGGTCTTGTAGCTGGGAGGTTTGCCTTCCCAGAGCAAACTGAAAAATGTAAAAGTTCCAAAAGCTTCCATGGTCACTCCTGCCTTGTTGGTTCATTCCCCTGATGAGATGGAATGAAGGCACTCGTCTTTGTCTGGATGAGCAGTAGTCACACCTGGATGAGCAGAACTTTTGTTATATGCCCAGTGGTCCAGTTTTTGGCAGATGATCAGGTCCTGGGTGTGTGGGTCCAGAGAGAGCTTATGTGAACCCAGTGGTTTCCAAGTGCAGCAGGTAGGATAATGCAGTCCTTGGCATTGTCTATATGAAGGGTGAGGATGCTAGGAACAGTGTTAATTCTAGGAAATCTGCAGGGTCTTAGCCAGGAAGTCCATAGACTGCAAGGTTCTCTTTGCTCTTGTTCTCCCAGCCTATTATGGTGATTTCTCAGATAGTTACAATCCCCCCATGGATTTGAACACTTATCAGACTACAGCATGAGTCATACAGTTACCTACAAGCCATAAGAATTTTTAAAACTGATGGCAATTTAACTACAATGGGCCTGAGGCAAAACGACATAATTGCTCAAGTAAGCAAGTCCAATCAGTCTTTGTTTTCCTTTGCATTCCTAGCTGTAAGGGAAATTGAGTCCACTATGTCGCATACATGCCCTACAAGTCTTGTGCTACACAACAAATCTGCAGCACTTGCTGTATTACTCAGGGGAGTAATGCACATGTAGGACAGCATATATTACTGAATGGCTTTTTTCTTTGGATTTGAAATAGCGTATGTAAAATTGATGTAAGTTTAAACTAGTGAATAAATAAAATTTTCTTAGAGTTGGGCTTCAAGGGTTAATATTGTTTTCCAACACACTGAAATCCTATTAGCTTTGAAATATTCAACTTTAGGATTAGGTTTTGTATAGGATAGTTCAGTGGTTAGAGCATTGACCTGCTAAACCCAGGGTTGTGAGTTAAATCCTTGAGGGGGCCATTTAGGGATCTGGGGCAAAAATCTGTCTGGGGATTGGTCCTGCTTTGAGCAAGGGGTTAAACTAGATGACCTCCCAAGGTCCCTTCCAACCCTGATATTCTATATCCAGAACTTTTCACACTCCAGATATCCCATAATACTTTATAGTGCAGAGACTGTGTAAGAAGCCAGGAGTCACTATGAGCACAGCAATATCTTGTAAACAGTTTGGGATGCCTTTTAATTGTTGTTAAGATTTGTATATGTGCCATAGTTATGCCTGCTATTTTGCATTGTATTCAGAAGGGGAATTTGGCCAGCACAGTGGCGCTATCTGCTCTTTTCAAAACATGTCATGAGATCTTAAATGTTACTGGAATGTTACTAGAAGCAGGTAGAAGTGACCTTACTTTATGTCCTACCCAAGTAGTAATACAGTGCAGCACCACTACCAGTACTGCACTGGTGTGTTAGTATTTTTGTGTTCTGTCATTCTAGTCACTCTTGTATCTGGGCACCTTCTCTCTCCCCCTAGAGGTAGGTTCTTAACCCCAGCAATGAACTCAAGCCCAAGTCCTGAAGTAATATTGAAATCCATGACTTTCTGGCCCAGAACTAGAATAAAATCATCTGACCCATTTTCACACAGAGATTAGTCTGTTTGCCAGAAGTTGGGAATGAGCGACAGGGGATGGATCACTTGATCATAACCTGTTCTGTTCATTCCCTCTGGGGGCACCTGGCATTGGCCACTGTCAGAAGACAGGATACTGGGCTAGATGGTCTGACCCAGTATGGCCGTTCTTATGTTCTTATTATGATCCCTGTTATGGCTGGGAAATGAATGCAGTAGTTTCTGAGGGAATAGCATATCATAGTGGTTTTCAACCTTTTTTCATTTACGAACCCCTACAAAATTTTGAATGGAGGTGCAGACCCCTATGGAAATCTTAGACACAGTCTGCAGGTCCCATGGGTCCACAAACCACAGGTTGAAATCCACAAGCATATTAGGATGCATCATTGTAGGGCAGGTCAGCAGCACTGGAGATGTAGATTTTCTGATTCTCCCTGCTACACTAAGCACTGAAACACCAATGCCAGCATTCTCTCTGTAGCTAACATCACCAACGTTGAGGTGAAGATTATGAAACATCAACTTCACTGGGCTGGTCATTGTGTATGGATGACTGATACTAGTATTCTGAAGCAAGTCCTCTTTTCTCAACTTAATCATGGTATGAGGACTTGCAGGGCACTAAGGAAATGTTACAAAGACACCCTGAAAGTATCTTAAGAAGAGCGGCATTGACCCCATGATCTGGGTTGAGCTGGCTAGCAATAGACTGCGTTGGTGCCACATCATACATCAGTCCTCAGCCCATTTTGAAGAGAATCACCTTGCTCAAAAGGCTGAGAAGGAAGGAGCACATATAGCATCCTGGCCAGCAGCTGTGCTCTCTCCAGGCAGATACCAGTTACATATGTGGGAGAACCTGTAGAGCATGGATTGGACTCCTCAACCATCTTAAATCTCATCAATGACTTTTCCCCTGGCAGATGACATCCTCATATCGAGGGATAGCCGATGACAACCATTAGGTTTGCGTGCTTTGAAGAACAAATGTGAGCGTAAACCATTTTAAATAAATGACTGCTTTGGTTTTTCAAAGAGACAAGGTGGATGAGATCATATATTTTATTGGACCAATTCCTGTTGGCGAAAGAGACAAACATTTGAGCTTCACAGAGCTCTTCTTCAGATCTGGGAATGGTACTCAGGCTTAGTCTATACTAGAAAATTTGGTTGGTTTAACTATGTCAGTCAGGGGTGTGGAAAAGCCACACCACTGAGTAAAGTAGTTAAGCTGACCTAGGTTCCTGTGTGGATGACACTAGGTAGACATACGATTTCTTCCGTCAACCTAGCTACCGCCTCTTAGGGATCTAGATTACCTATACCAACAAGAATCCCTTCTGTTGGCATAGGTAGGGTTTACACTGAGGTCACAGCTAAATACATGGTGAAACAGATTGTTAAGCACAGAGAGTTAACACATGTTGCAAGAAACCCTTCAAAATGAAGTGGCCAGTGAACACCTCTGCAGTCATAGGACAAAGGTGAGTTAGTGGATTGTAATGAGCCATAAAACCAGTGTCTTTGTTTTTTAAAGGCTTTTCTTCCTAAATCTCTTCATCTTTATACAATTTAAATAAAGCTTCAGATAGGTTTTAAAAGCTACATATCAAAGCAACAATAGACTTTTAGTATCCTTATTAATGTTTGTTATTGACCTAGGTCTGAGCAGTGGCTCTCTGTGCTCAAAATTGTGGCCCTTAAAGGTAACTGTGTTAAGAAGAAAATTTGTGGTTGTTTATGAATGGAAAATGGGTCCCTGACCCAGACCCTGGGAGTTTTAAACCGGAGTGTTTGAACCAGGCCCGCCAGTTTCTCCCCCGCAGCTGCTTCCCACTGCTTTCCTCATAGACGCAGGCACAGTTTGGATGTAAGCCAGCTGTGCTCTGTGAAGCTGCCATCCTTTCTCCCATTCACCAGCAGCAGAGGGCTGGGAGGAGAGAATAGCTCTGGGTTTTCCATTGCCTGCTTCTTGACTGGGCTGTAGGACCCCCAGTAAGAGCAGTGCCAGAGCCTAGGGGAGCACCCAATAAAGGAGGACAACCTTCCCTCAGAAACCTGGCCAGGAGAGGGGGAATAAAAGAGAAGAAACTGAGACCCAGCACCCAGTTCCAGAGTTCTCAAGCCCAGCCCTCGTGCAGGTTACAGGGGACTGTTCTAACTTGTGTCAGGTAACACCTCTCCTCTAGGGACCACACATCACCTGAGGATAGTAGAGCACAGCGCACTGCAGCCACTCACCATCCCCGCTGCTCTCCAGTTGTGGTGAGGGAGGCATGGGAACTATCCCTGCCTGATCTGTGCCTGCTGGGGAGTTCCTTATTCCAGAGGATTCCACAGCAATGTCCAAAAGGAGCAGAATTTTGGAATAATATTTCAGCTGTAAGGATGACCTGAGGGTATGTCTACACAGCAAAGAAAAACCTGTGACTGGCTCATGCCAGCTGATTCAGGTCACAGGACTCG
This sequence comes from Chelonoidis abingdonii, assembly GCF_003597395.2. Classification (NCBI taxonomy): domain Eukaryota; kingdom Metazoa; phylum Chordata; order Testudines; family Testudinidae; genus Chelonoidis; species Chelonoidis abingdonii. Next base: position 318,750,252 of record NC_133769.1, on the reverse strand, counting down.
GGCTGCGGTAGGGTTGCCAATATTGTAATATTTAAAAACTGGGCACTCCAGCACCAGTGCTGGAAACTCCCCTGCCCTGCCTCTTCTCCCGAGGCCCCACTCCTGCCCTGCCTCTTTCCCTCTCCCCTCATCCCTCACTGCTTTTCCCCTCTTGCTCCCCACTCCCCTCTGCTTGGGTCGGGAGGGACTCACCTGCAGAACTGGGCCTGGAAGCTGCAGCCACCCAACGCAGGTAGGAGGTGGCCCCGGCTGAGTAGGGGTTGGTGGTGGTGATGACCTGACATCTCCCCGTCTCCCTCACCCACAGTAACTGGACTTTGGGTGTCCAGTCAGTAGATCTGACTGGACACTGTCAGGTCCCCTTTTTGACTGGACTTTCCAGTTGAAAACCGGGCACCTAGCCACCCTAAGCTGTAGGACTGTTTCATTGCTGTGTAGGCTTCAACCTGGGGCTGAAGTCCAAGCTCTAGGACCCTTCCATCCCACCAGGCCCTAGAGTCCTGGGTCCAGCCTGAGCCTGGAAGTCCGCAGTGAAACAGCCCTGCAGCTCAAGTCGCCTGGCACGGGCCAGTTGTGGGTTTTTCTTTGCTGTGTAGACATTCCCTGAGTGGCCTCACAGATCTAGGTATTTGTAGGCGACTGGACTAGATGATCTGTCGAGGTCCCTTCCAGTTCTACATTTCTATGATTCTATGGCCCCCATCAGCATAATATCTGAGCACCTAAAAGGAAGCATAGTCCCTGCCCAAAGAACTTAGTCTAAATATTGACATGTTCCCATGGTTTATTTGCTCCCAGTAATGTACAGAACTACATTATGAAGTAATGAAGAAGGTGGTTGCTTCTTTTATCTTGAAAGGAAAGCTTTACAGTCTAGTACAGTTCTTCTGTCTGTGAGAAGCTCCTGCATGGCAGGAAGCATTGTCTAGTAGTTAGAACAAAGGTCTGGGATCCTGGACTCCGTTCCCAGCATTTGTCTTTGACTTTCCATGTGTTGTTGAGTAAATTATTCATCTTTTATGCACCTCAGTTTGCCCATCTGTAAAATAGGCATAGCAGTCATGAACTATCTCTCTGGGGTGTGTGTGAATGAACTGATTATTTGAAATCACTTTGTGGTACTTCAGGAAGCAAGATATTCCCCATGATTATAGCCTTTACTTTGCCTAGTAGTGAATGCAGTAGTTAGTAAAGCAAAACCATTTCTGAATGGCCCATGATGCCAGCCTCCATCATCCACTAGTTACACTTTCAAACAAGCACCTTTGTGCTTTTCGCCAGTGTTGCCCCTCATTCTTGAGAGGAGCTTCCAGTGAACATCTGCAAAGCTATCTCATTCTCCTTAAAATTCCTCTTTGCTGTGATGCCTGCAATAAACTTGACAATGACAATAACTGTGCAAAGACCACTGCCTATCACGCTGACCAATATTGTCTCATTTCCTTTGACTTCCTTGTCCAGCTGTGTGCATCTATCTTGTCTTATACTAAGGGTATGTCTACACTAGAGCTGGAAGTTGTAATTCCAGCTTCAGCAGACATACCTGCACTAGCAGTAAGTGAGGTAATGTGCTAAATAGTGACAGGTAGCTGTGGCAGCATAAGTGGTGAAAAGGGCTCGCTGCCCTGAGCACGTATGTATGGTCTCAGATGGGCTTGTACTTGGGGTGTTCACACCACTGCAGCTACACTTTGCATTTTGATTGCACCAGCTTGGTTAGAGCTAGCATGTGTCTGCGAGCTGGAGTTCACATCTATCAGCTCTAGGGTGACCAGACATCCCGATAAAATAGGGACTGTCCCGATTTTGAGGAGTTTGTCCCGTGTCCCGACCAGAGTATAGTCAGGATGCCATTTGTCTCAATATTTTGTTTCCTGGTCTTCGGCAGCAATTCGGCGGAGAGTCCTTCAGTCGCGGATGGTCTTCGGCAGTATTTTGGTGGCGGGTGCTTCTGTCTTTGGCGGCAAAGTTTATTATCCTGCACCGAAATACCGCCAAAGACAGTCCACGACTGAAGGGCTCTCTACCGAATTGCCACCGAACTCCTGGACGAGTTAGTGTGTTAAAAAAATAAATAAATAAAAGCCCCCCCTCCCCCGCCAATGGCGGTCCAGATATTTTCCCCTTAACATCTGGTCACCCTGATCAGCTCCAGTGTAAACTCACCTTAAGAGAAATTCCAGCTGAAATTTTTCAGCTAGCTCCATTGGGAAACTAGGTTTTGGAACAAAGCACTGCGTCTGTTGATCTATGGGATCCTAGATTTCCTGGTTTGCCAATAGAACAGAGAGCTGTAGAAATTGATAGATTTAAGTATTCTAATGGAGTCTACTGCAATTGAGACTAAGTAATTTAGCAAACGCTAGGCAGACAAAGCCAATATTACTGTTGGAAACTTAAGCTTTATTTCTTAATTGTTTTGGGAGGTGCGAGTGGATAAGTGCTCAGGGTTGAGGAGTCAATAACACAGCTTATTGCATTTCATTATTAGATTTCCACATAAAATCCCTCACCATGTATGTGCAGTGGTGACAAATGGAATGCAATGGTGACAGATATCCTATGTGCCTGAGGATGAAGTGAGCACTGTCAAATATTTATTAGTAGCTATCAACCCTGATAGTGTTCAGTGCTTTAAAAGGTGGTTAATAAAATGCTAGGACAAAAAAATCTGTTTCAGATTTGAAGAGTATGTGATAAGGGATAGACCTGGGGTTCCCAAACTTTTTGCTGGCATAACCTCATTTTAATGAAGTCTTTCTGTCCAGAACACTAGACTGCCTAGAGGACATCATTTCAAAGAGCAAATGGCATCCTCCGCACAGAGTGACTTCACACGTACCTTATGTGTGAGATCATGCTGCATAGAGGATGCTGTACATGGGAGGTCACACTGTGTGGCACAAAATGGTGGCCTACTCACAATAGGGATAGCAGCACTCCCAGCTGCTGATGGTGCGACCGCAGTTGGGGTCCTGACCCACAATTTGGGAACTGCTGGGCTAGACCCTCCAGTGCCCTGCAGCCTGTGTGTCATTTACACCAGTGTCGAGTGGCTTTAAAAAGCTAATAAAAGTGAATGGAAATGATGTACACTTGCTTAGCAATGGTGTACATGACTCCATGGAGTGCAAGATACTGGACAATCTGTCCCTAAATGTTTATTTTACTGTCCAAAAGTCATAATTCTTACTGTGAACCCTACAGACTTTTTCTCCTTACTAGTATCAGACAGAAGAGGTTTATGGCGCTTGCTTTGTTTCCACAATAGCTGGTGATGAAACCATCCAGATAGGTGATCTCCGACAGTTCTTAAAGCGTTCATCTTGCGAATTAAAGGTGGAGGCTGGCAAACAATACCTTCTGATGGGGAGAGATGGGCAAACCATTGACTGCAACAACAAGTAAGTAAAGTGCCTCCTTTATAAGCAGTAGTGACTGATGTTGCAAGTTCTATCAACAGATACTGAACTGTGAAGCGACCTGTGAGTCAGATGTGCCAAGATCTATTATCTTCCAGGGAAGTCTGAAACTGAGTACTTTTTTTTATTAGAATGCTCTTTTTTTTAAAGGATTGAGCCAATTCTGAGGCCCTTATTTAGGCACTGATTATGCTGCCCTTGTCCATCTGCAAAAGATGCAATGGCACAGGTAAAATGGTCATTGCACTGTAACATGCAGCTGCTTGACCCAAGCAGGTAACTGCCCAGTTACCTATTCTGCATGCACAGCTGCATGTTTGCATGCATAATTACCTGCCTGTGCTGAGTATATGGGGACAGAACAACTCTCAAAATCAAGGCTACTTCCACTGCATGAAGTAGGGGTTTGCCTCAGGAAGGACTGAGTAAAAACTGTGGGCCCAGTTCCGGGACAACTTGTAGCCTGATCCAAAGCCAATTGAAGTCAATGGACAGGCTTCCATTGTCTTCAGTAGGCCTCGGATAGGGCACCAAAGCATTTCTCGTCATGTTAGAGGTTATTCCCTATGGTGCTTTCTCCAGTCCAGTTTTAAATAGCTGAAGGCAAAGCACTATGGCTTCCACCATCTTTCTGGTTGGCTACCACCTAATAGCTCTCACTGTATGTCTCTTGAGATTCTGGCTATATATCTTTACTCCAATTTTATCCTGTTACTCCTCTGTGTACCCCCTTCCACCACTGTAGCAAGTCCTATTGCTGAATTGAGGAGTTTCAACAATACTGGTTTGTATGATTTTTTTTTTCATTTCCCTTCACAAAATTTTGAACTCCCAAAACTCAAGATGAAATTTAGCCCAGTCCACCACATTTACCTTGGGGTATGGCTACACTGGCACTTTACAGCGCTGCAACTTTCACGCTCAGGGGTGTGAAAAAACACCCCCCTGAGCGCTGCAAGAAACAGCACAGTAAAGCCTCAGTGTAATCAGTGCTGCAGTGCTGGGAGCGTGGCTCCCAGCAATGCAACCTACACCCGTAGAGGATGTGGTTTACGTGCAGCGCTGGGAGAGCTCTCTCCCAGCGCTGGCGCTCCGACCACACTCACACTTCCGGCAGCGCTTTGAAATTTCAAGTGTAGCCATACCCCTTTTAAACCCCAAACCATAAATCATCCCGGGACTGCCCTAATCCAAAACTTGTTCAAATTTAAGCGAACCTGCTGGTGAGCCCAGATCAGGTTTCATGTTTGCTGTAAAACCTGAAACGAGGGAATGTTCATCTGGCCTAGGGCCAGATTCACAGCTGGTGCAACACCACTGATCTTACAGTTGTTAGCCCAAGGATGAATCAGACCCCCCAGGGTTTAAACTCTTCATATACTTTAGGCAAAGCTGTCTTTCAACATAACTAACACCTCCTTTGTTACTGTAATTGTTACATAGGATGCAGTATTTCCTCGATTCACAAACTTGGATAGAGGAGATTCCAGATGATAACACATGCAAAGCCACCACTCGCCGAAAAGCTTGTGCTGATCTCCGTGATTTTATGAATGAGTATGAGATAAACAAATGCAGCATTTGAATCCTGATATCACACAACATACCCTATACCTTGTTAGTGCTGCTCTTTCCCTGGTCTGGGTATGACCCATAAAGCACTAAAGTTCTAGGAACATGTAACAGAGCTTGTTTTGTTATTGTGTGTGTATTTCTATGAATAACTGCCTGCTCCCTGAATGGGATTTATTAGTGTGTGGGGATAGTGTGGCAAAAATGTCAGCTAAATTATAATTTCAAATGCACAAATCTTTCCTTGAAACAAAGACTACGGCCTGGTCAACACTAGAAGATTAGGTCAGCATAACTACATTGCTCGGGGCCTAAGTTGCTTTGGAGACATACCCTAAAAAATGGCCAAGATGATATCTTTCTTAAAGGATATGTCCCCCAGTCAGAGACAGAGAAAACTGTTCCCAGACAATAGTTGCAGTTGCCATTAATTGCTGTATTTGTTGTCTGACTCTAGCTTGTATGGCAATAATTAGATGTGCTGGAGCTGCACTGTTGCAGTGTAGACAAGACCTACATGGGAAGGAGGGCGAATAGGCCAGAACAGCTACATCTCTCAAGGGGGTGCGTTTTTCACACCCTTGAGAGATGTAGCTATACCAAATGTAAATTCCTAGTGTAAACCAGGCCTTAGACACTGATGAAATAGGGCCCTTAGAAATATATATAATGGATGATTGCACCCGAATGCCCAGAGAGGCAGATATCTGTGACAGCCAGTTAGGGGAGTAGATATTTGACCCATAGATAGAAAACAAACACATCTTGGTCAATTAGAAACTTGGTTACTGAAGTCTGTACAGCAAGCTGTATAGCTCAGTCAATCAGAGCATTTTAAGCACCTCATAGGGCTGTTCTCTGTCTCAGCCCATCACAAAAAGGTTACTGCAGAATTAGAGGTGATGGAGGCATTCTGATGAGGGTGATGAGAATGATATTGGGCATGGAAAATCACTCAGGAAGCAAGAATGGAAAGGAGGGGAGAGGATGAAAACAAAAAATAATGACTGGGTTAGAGAAGGTAAATTGGGAGCTTCTGTTCTCCTGTCTCATAACACAACAAGGGGACATTAAATTAAAAAGGCGGGCAATTCAAAGTTGATAAAAGGAAATACTTTTTCACATAATATGTAATTAGACCATAAAACCTACTGCTGTGGGATATCATTGAGGCCAAAAGCCCAGCAAAATTTAAAAAAAAATAAAAATGGCCATTTACATTGTTAACAAGAATATCCAGAGTTTTTACTGTTAATGCCAACACACAGTTTTGGAAGCAATGCTAAATCTCTTGCTGCAGGGTCCTTATACCTTCCTCTGAAGCATCTGGTGTTCGCTGCTCTCAGTAACAGGATCCTAGACTAGATGGACCTCAGGTCTGCTCCAGGCTGGCAATTCCCACATTCCTTTCACGTACACTAGCAGCAGTAGCCCACTGGAGGCAGGCAGAGACACCTCTCAGTTGTTCTCCTCTCTCTCTATTTTTTTCAAGTCAGCTGCTGTGGCTGTGAAGAGAAACTTCAAAATGTGATCAAGTGGCAGAGTTTACAGAGACCTGATACAATAGCTCTTTGGTGTGATCTACCCTATCAATGTCAAAGGATGCTAACTCATATGACAGTTATGATACTTTACAATATTGACTATTTTGCTGCCCATCACACCTTGTGTGAAAGGAGAGAAAGTCTCCTATTACAAATATCTACATCAATGTGTCCCAAATATGGGGAGCATGGAGAAAACAAAAGACTAGCTGGGTGCAGAGGCGGGAAGAAGATGCATATATTAAAATGTGTAGGTATTTAATCCCACATGGCTGGGTTCATTTTCCTGAAAATAGGCTCAGCTTTTGAAAGTGCAAGAAATGCTGCTCTAACCACTGGAAATACGTGCTCTTCCTTTTATTGTACAGAGTGCTGATTAGTTTGGATGCCAAATACCACATAGGCCTGGTTCTGATCCCACTTACACTTGAGGAAAACTCCATTAAAGTCAATGGAGTTACTGCTAATTTACATCTGCACAAGAGCAGAAGGAGGTGCTAGATCCACCAAGAGACTTGAGCTCAGCTTTGCAATGCCTACATTTTGGGTACTGTGTCACCCAGTAGAAACTGTAGCACTGAATTAGGGGCTTAGGCTCCCTATGCATGGTGGGGGGAGAGTTCGTTAGAATGGGGCCCATCATGCTGAGCAAGGAGTCACCTCAGCCAGGCATTAGCATGTCCCAAAGAGACGGGGGACATGCTAATGAGCCACTCAGAAAGCCCCTCTGCTTGGGATTCTCAGACATTAACCCTCTCTTGGAATTAGGGGCCTAAATTGATTTTTGCAAGAGGGAACCCCCAGTGGGCAGAGCACTTCTTCAGGATGTGGGAAACCCAGGTTCAATTCTCTCATATGCTAGCTGTGGAGCAGTGATGCAAAATTGGGTCACCTACCTCTCAGGAGAGTTCCTTAATCACTGGGCTATGGGATATTCTGATGCTGGTGTCTCTGTCTCACCTGCTAAAGCTGTTCTGCTGTGTAGAAATAATTAAATATGAATTGTGACTGACACAGAGTGAAAATAACTCTCTAGGGCCAATGGTTGGGCATTCCCTTCAGGAACGGGAGACTCAAGTTCAAACACATACTCCCCATTAGTCGGGAGGGAGAACAGAACCCAGGTATCCCATGTCCTGCCTGAATGCCCTACCACCTGGCTAAAGGTTATGAGAAGGCCATGCTATTGTCTGAGGTCATTGTTATTTTGTGTGGATTTAAATATGCTCAGTGCATGCTAACTGGATTGGCACCCAGTAGGTGAAATAGATGGAGGCCCACCGAATTTGAGGAGCCTGCTGGGGCTTAGGTGAGAGACAGAAGTTTAAGGCCGGTGGCATCTAAATGTTGGATATAGGCACCTAAGTCCTTTTGTAGATGTAGCCCCCAGTCTATAGGAGCTACATAGACTTACAAATTACTTAGTGGTTCCAGTAATGATCCAGGAATACCTCTGGGGGTATGGCTACACTTGCAGCTGTACAACACTGGGAGTTACAGCTGTCTTCGTACAGCTGTGTAGGGAAAGCGCTGCAGTGTGGCCACACTGACAGCTACCAGCGCTGCAGTGTGGCCACATTTGCAGCATTTGCAGCACTGTTGGGAGTGGCTGAACAGGCATTCTGGGATACCTCTGAATACCTCTGGAGGCCAATTACAGCGCTTTTGGTGGCCACACTGGCAGAGCAGCGCTGCCTCACCAGCACTGCAATCGTTATACCCCAGGCAGCGCAGGAGTATAGCCAGCGCTGCAGCCAGGAAGATGCAGTGCTGTATGTGCCTTGCAAGTGTGAACGGTGAGTAAGTTGCAGTACTGTAAACCCACCACCAGCGCTGCAACTCTCTAGTGTAGCCAAGCCCTGGGTGACATTCTTCTCGCCACTACACTGGTATTTTCAGCTGAGTTGCTACAAATTTGCCCCAGTATAACAGAGCAGGAGCTGGCCTATTTACTACATACAGTGGTTGTATTAGCTTTTAGAGGCAGGCTCCTGATGAGCAGACAAATCACCACATACCTGCTAACCGAGTGACTCTGTAAAATCAAGTAACATCAAAAGCGAGCATCTCGGTTTAAGTTTAATCTGTATTTTAACAAAGTCTCTTCTATTTTTTACCTAGAGATGAGTTTGAACCACAACATTTGGATGTCTGAATTTTGAATCCCTCAGAAATTTGGGGGCATTCAGATTCAGTGTTCTGACTTGTGATTATCTCTGTGTAGTTAACCCTATTCCTGAGGCAGGGTATCAAAGTATACTTTCAACATTAATTCTGACCATCTGCAGAGGTTTGCCTTTCTTGAATCCCTGTAAAACTCTCCGAACTAAAGAATTCAGTGTAAAAAAGCCTTGGTCACCATTTGGTTTGGTCCTATTATTGTTAATAAAAACCCTGCAGCATATTCATGGGCAGAGGAAAGACAATGGTGGAATTCTTCTCAGTAGCCAGCGTGGTCAAGGTCTGCAAGTAGCGCAGCTGCAGGGCTGATGGAGACTCGATCAGCACCATGGAGGCCTGCTTCAGTGCCTCGGAAGCATTTCTTTCTCCTTCTGCTGCTATGATCTAAAAACGTGATAGAAATGGACACGTTGGTGGCAATGAGGAAAAGCCACCCTCCAATTGAAACAAAAACAACAATGTGGAGGTTTGTCCTTCAAAAGATGTAGAGGTTATAGATGTACCACATTATACGAATGAGAGAAATATTGCTGTGGCTCTCACCTGAGCTCTAGCGTCCCGTGTTGCTTCAGCTTCAGCAGCCATAGCTCTTTGCATCTCCATAGGGATCCTGACATCTTTGATTTCCACACGTGCTACTTGGATTCCCCATTTACCGGTGGCATTATCGAGGATAGACTTTTTTTTTTTTAAAAAGGACAATTAATATCAAAACCTATACTATGTGACTTAAATCACAGTAACCAAAATGGCTCAGATATCGACTACACTCAGAATTCCAAAACAATTGCAAAAGAGTAATTGAAATAAAAGAATAAATGGGAGGAAATTATGATCTGCATGGGGATATTTCAGGGGTAGATCAAGAGGCTAAAAAAGGTCAGATCAATTATTAGTTGCGAAATATTCTCTCAGATCTGTGATGTGTTGGAGGGGAGATGATGCACTTGGGCAAGTCATGCTATTTTTCTAGTATCAGTTCTGCCCGATGGGAACAGCTTTGAAAGAAGACATTTAGCTTTACCGTGATCAGAATTAAAGACCTACAGGCCCAAACCTACAGACACTGCCTTGAGTTAAATTCCTCATGTGAGGAAGTGCTTGCAGAAACAGGTCCCATAGTGAGAGCTGTTAATAAAGGACCAAGAGAATCTGGGAACATAGAAAAGTAAGTACCCCCATGTAAAAGAATAGCACTCAACCCTTCATCGCAGATAAGCTACTCTGTTGTCCGCTGGAGCCAGAGACTCTCAGAAGAGTGCAAGTCACATCCTGAAATTGCACTGGACTGTTTGCCATCAATACACAGAATCAGTATGATGCATCACAATGCCTAGCACAATAAGATCCTGGTCCATGACTAGGGCTCCTAAGTGCTATCATAATCAAGACCATTGACTGTTCCTTATTACACATTGATATAACATCACATCATATCACCTTTCTCACACACAGATTTTTTCCTGGCTGTTGGAAGGGGTGTGGAGGTGATTTTTTGGTCTGTCTGTCTTCCTGGTATCTAAGAGGAAACAAGATCTTTTTTCTCTCCTCTACTCTCTCTTGGCTGCCAGAGTGACACTCCCTGGATTGGGAGGGGGGTATGTAAAGAGGGAGGGATTTAAACACTGGAACGGTTCAATCCAGTTCAGGTCAATTCAATACATTTTATTGACATGACATGAGAGATGGGTGGTGCCAAAGTTTAAACAAGCATCTGCTTAAGATAATACAAGATGGTTTTACAAAAGGTATATTGTGCCATACCAACCTGATCTCCTTCTTTCAGAAGGTAACTGGGTTTTTTTAGACAAAGGAAATTCACTAGACCTACTCTACCTGGATTTCAGTAAGGTATTTGATACCGTTCCAGTGGGAAATTATTAGTTAAATTACAGAAGATGGGGATTAATATGAGAATTGAAAGGTGGATAAGGAACTAGTTAAAGAGGAGACTACAACAGGTCATACTGAAAGGTGAACTGTCAGGCTGGAGGGAAGTTACTAGTGGAGTTCATCAGGGATCAGTCTTGGGGCCAATCTTATTTAACATTTTTATTAGTGATCTTGGCACAAAAAGTAGGAGTGAGCTAATAAACTTTTCAAATGACACAAAGTTGGGAAGTATTGCCAATAGAGAGGAGGACCACATTTTCAAACAATATGGTCTGGACAACCTTGCAAACTGGAGTAATAGAAATGGGACCAAACTGGAACCCTCACCCCCTCCCACACCCCAATCCTCTGTCCTAGCCCATAGCCCTCTCCCACACTCAAACTCCTTGGCGCCATCCCCCAGCCCAGAGCTCGTACTCCCTCCCACACCCCAACCCCCTACCCTAGCCCGAAGCCCCCTCCCAACCCTGAGCCCCTTATTTCTGGCACCACTCAAGAGCCCACACCCAGCTGGAGCTCTCACTTTCTCCTGCACCCCAAGCCCTTGCCCCATCCCAGTGAAAGTGAGTGAGGGTGAGGGGAAAGTGAGCGACAGAGGAAGAGCGATGGCATGAGTGGGGGTAGGGCCTCAGAAAAGGGGTGGGGAAGGGATGTGGCCTTGGGGTAGGGGGGCAAGGGTGTTCACTTCTGTGCAATTAGAAAGTTGGCAGCCCTAGTCCCCTCCTCCGTGGCCTCCCATTCCTCTCCATCTCCTTCCCTGAGTCTCCCCCTACCCTCTCCTCTCCACACCCCTCTTCCGAGGCTCCCATACCTGCATCTCACTCCTCTCCACCCCCTCCCCGCTCACTTCTTTCTGACCCTTCTTGCCTCAAGGGCAAGTGATGGAGGGAGAGGGGGCAAAGGGGAGCAACTGATGGGCAGGTAAGGTGAAGCCTTGGGGAAGAGGAAGAGTAGGGACAGGAAGAGTTGGAATGAGGGTAGGATCTCAGGGGGAAAAGGCCAAGCAAGACTGGGGCCTCAGGGTGGAGCACAAATGGGGCCACAGTTTTGGGCGCTGGTGGCCCCGCCACTTCTTGGGAGCTTCCAGAAGTGGCAGCGGGCCTCCAAAGAGAGTTGCACCGCATCTGGCATTTCTTGCCTGGTTTGGGGAGGCTTAGTCTCCCTAAACCTCTTATACCCATGACCAGGACTGGTGCCAGTGTTTTTGGCGCCCTAGGCGCATGGCTCCCGCAGCTCCAGTGGACCTGTTGCAGGCGTTCCTGCGAAGAGTCTGCTGGTCCTTTGGCTCCAGTAGAGCTGCCGCAGGCATGCCTGCGGGAGTCCACCGGAGCTGCAGGACCAGCGGACCATCCGCAGGAACGTCTGCGGCAGGTCCACCAGAGCCGCGGGAGCAGTGGACCCTCTGCAGGCACACCTGAGGCAGGTCAACCAGAGCCGCCTGCTGCCCGCCACTTCCCAACAAAATGCCGCCCCCTAATAATCCTGGCACCCTAGGCGATTGCTTAGGTCACCTAAATGAAAGCCCCGGCCCTGCCCGCAACCCATGTTCTGTGCCCTGCAATATGCAGAGGGTCATTTTAGCTGGCCATGTTGGTCTATTCTGACCTTAAAGTCATGAACCTAAGATAGAGCATCCCAGTAACTATGGATTTCTCCACCATTGCACATTATTGCTTATTTCTAAAGAAGTGGCAGGGAGCCCCATCTCAAGACTCTTTACTGTCTCATTCACTTCTCAAAAAGTTAAGTTCCAAGAGCCTTGTTTGCTTTTTAACAAGAGATTACTAGTTTTATCAGATGAGTTGAGGAAATATCTTTACAATATTTCTTCCATATTTTGCAGTAGGTGGGGTATGAAACTGAAAGGAGATAATGAAAGATTTTACAATCACTTTTTTTTTAAAGGCCACTCATGTCTAAGATTATATTCCATAAAATGAAATGCTGTGCCCATCAATAGAACATTAGATGTGGATTTACCTGGATATTGTGGGCAATCTCTTCTCGGCCAGACAGGATCTGGGACAAGCTTTGGGTGCCTAGAACATTTCTCAAAGTGGTCTGTGCCAGCAGGTTGGTGGCTAAATGGACATCTGTGACATTAGCCACTGAACAGATAGCACTGTGGATTTTATAGTAGACCACTCCATCAACTTGGGTAGTTACAGAATCTTTTGTAAGAATCTATGAAAAACAAACATACAGAGATTAGATAATCATCCAAAACACACAAATCCCAATGTTATGGAGATGTTTGTTTCCTATAGTGAGACAAGAAGCCACTACAATTCGAAAAAATCAAGATAAATTGATTTCAGTGGCATCACCCTGGATTTACAACCATCTAAACCAAAGCAACAGTTGTGAAAAGTATTTAAATGACTCGCCCAGTAACATGTTAACTAGTTGTAATGATTCTGAGTGCATTTGCCTTGGAATAATCATAGGCAGGTTCATGGAATTTAAAAATCATAGGCACAAGGACAGGAAGCAAATGCAACAACTGGATGACATGTTCTTAAATGGTCTGTGGAGTCCCTTTATGTAGGCATGCCAGGCCACATTCACCAACGCTGGTGAAGGAAACTGTGAATCCCCTATGCCTCAGTGAACAATTCATCTTGATGGAGCACAGGTGATGTTTCCACCACTGCCTTACCACCAGAATAGCTGGAAGGCATCTTTAGTTTGCAGCCAAGGGCTCCATAGAAGCTGTCATAAACAGATAGTTAAGTGTTAATGCCTCTTTTACCTGTAAGGGGTTAAGAAGTTCACCTAGCCTAGCTGACACCTGACCAGAGGAACCAATGGGGGGACAAGATGTTTCAAAAGGAAGGAGGGAAGTTTTCCTTTGTTTAGAGTTTTAGTTTCAGCCGGAGTGAAAAAGATCAAGGAACCAGCCTCTTATCAGAGTAGTAAGTTTTAGAAAGGGATAAATAGGTTTATGTTTATTTTCTTTGTAACTTGTCTTGGTACCATTAAGGGAATTATCAAAATTGGGTATTTGGGTGGTTTTTTTGTGTAACTAAATTTTGTGCCCAGGGAAACATCCTCTGTGTTGTGAATCTGTTGTCTGTGAGAGTAGCTGGTATGCTAATCTCTCCCAGAGGGTTTTCTTTTATCTCTCTTTTCTTTAATTAAAAGCCTTTTCTTAATATCTGTTTGATTTTTTCCTTGTTTTTAGATCCAAGGGGATTGGATCTAGACTCACCAGGAATTGGTGTGGGAAAGGAGGGGGAATGGTTAATTTCTCCCTGTTTTAAGATCCAAGGGGTTTGGATCTGTGTTCATCAGGAAATTGGTGAAGTCCCTCAAGACTACCCAGGGAAAAAGGGGTACTTGAGAGTGGTGGCAGTGATACCAGATCTAAGCTAGTAATTAAGCTTAGAAGTGTCCATGCAGGTCCCCACATCTGTACCCTAAACTTCACAGTGAGGAAGGAACCTTGACATGGTGAGCAGCGGTGAGGGATTTTTAGGAACCAAAAGCCAGATTTTTTTTTTTCCTCCTTTGAGATGCTAGGGAAGCAGTGAAGGAGAGATACCCTGAAGGCAAACAGATAAAGGTTTTTCTAACAAGGCTTTGTTAGAAAGGATTCCAGCTGGGCTTAGCTGGAGGGTAATTAACAGTTAGCAAAAGACAAGTTACAAACCAGTTTTTCTGGTCTCTTCTCATTCTGAGAAGTCCAGTTGAAAGCTGTGGGTTTATTTTTTTACCTCGCAAACCAAGATAGCTCAGGTAGAGCAGGGAAACATGTCAAGCAAAGAAAAAAAAACATACTCTAGGAGCTGGAATTAGCCAAACTCCGGGCTGAGGAGAGCCAAAAGGAACATGACAGACAGATGGCCAGAGAAGAGGCTGCCCACAAAAGAGCTATGGAGGCGAGAGAAAAAGAGAGAGAAAGAGAAGAGAAAGCCAAAGAGGCTGACCACCAGAGGGCTATGGAGATCCAGAGGGAGGCCCACAAGCATGCCCTGAAATTAGCAAGGGCTAATCAGGAGTTACCAGCCAACCCTAACAACTCTTCTTCAAGTACTGTTCCCCCTCCCAGAAAATTCTCCACCTACAAGGCAGGTGATGATACTGAGGCCTTCTTAGAAAATTTTGAAAGGGCCTGCCATGGGTACAGCATCCCTACAGACCAGTACATGATAGAGCTGAGGCCACTGCTCAGTGGACCCTTAGCAGAGGTGGCGGCTGAAATGCCTAAGGAACACATGAACAATTATAAACTTTTTCAAACCAAGGCCAGAATCAGAATGGGGCTAACACCTGAGCATGCCCGTTGGCGCTTCAGAGCCCTAAGGTGGAAACCAGATGTGTCATTCACCCGACACACCTACCACATTGGAAAGAATTGGGAGGCCTGGATATCAGGAGCAAGTGCTAAATCTCTGGAAGAGCTGTCCTTCCTAATGCAAATGGAGCAGTTCTTAGAGGGTGTTCCTGAGGAAATAGAAAGGTACATCCTAGATGGGAAGCCCAAAACTGTAACCAAGGCGGAGATGATTGGAGCCAAATGGGTGGAAGTAGCAGAAAAGAAAAAAACTACTAGCAGTTGGAGCGAATATCAGAGGGGGCAAAACAAAACTAAACCCTATCACCGGGGGCAACCTAAGGCCCCACCTACAACCCAAGGAAAGCCCTAGACACCCTATTGTCCCACCTCACCAGTCTCCAGCAACCCACCTCGGCCCAGTGATCAGTCAGCTGGGCGATGTTTTAAATGTAATGAACTGGGACATATAAAGGCCCACTGCCCCAAGAACCCCAGCCGATTACAGTTCATTACGCCACAATCACACCAAAGATCGCCAGGCACAGATGCCTCTCAAATATCCTCGGAGCGAAGGGAAAACTTGAGAGTGGGCGGAAAGAAGGTTATCGGGTGGATAGACACTGGGGCACAAGCGTCAGCTATCCACCAATCCTTAGTGGACCCCAAATTCATCAACCCAGAGGGCCAAGTGACAATTCACCCATTCATTTCAAAATCTTTAAACTTGCCTACAGCTGAGTTGCCTGTCCAGTACAAGGGCTGGTCAAGAATGTGGACTTTTGCAGTCTATGACAATTATCCCATCCCCATGCTACTGGGGGAAGACTTGGCCAACCAAGTGAAGCAGTCCAAGAGAGTGGGAATGTTTACACGCAGCCAAACCAGGCAAGCTTCCAGACCCATTCCTGTTCCTGAGCCGTCCACAGAGAACCTGTCTGTGTTACCAGAGACCCAGACTGAGGTAGTGGACCCAGATCCCCTGCCAACGGCTGAACCAGCCACAGCACCTCCAGTCCCAGGCCCGGAACTGGAACAGCAACCAGCACCAGCAATTGCAACCACATCTTCAACCTCCACGCCAGAGGGGGCCAGCGAGCCTGAACTGGCAGAAGCAACAGACAACCATACCGAAGAGGCTCAGCCAGAGCCTGAAATACCACCAGGTGCACCAGCGGAGAGCGGTTCACCAGCAACGGAAACAACCCCATCACCTACATCGCTTCCAGAGGGACCAAGCCCAAGTCCACAGTCTGAGGAAGAACTGGTGTCCCCAGCCTCAAGGGAACAGTTCCAGACTGAGCAGGAAGCAGATGACAGCCTTCAGAAAGCTTGGGTGGCGGCACGGAGCACCCCACCGCCTCTCAGCTCTTCTAACCGATCCCGGTTTGTTATAGACCAAGGACTTTTATACAAGGAAATTCTTTCTGGTGGACACCAGGAAGAATGGCAGCTGCAAAAACAGTTGGTGGTTCCAACTAAGTACCGGGGGAAGCTCTTAAGCTTAGCCCATGATCATCCCAGTGGCCATGCTGGGGTGAACAGAACCAAAGAAAGATTGGGGAAGTCCTTCCACTGGGAGGGGATGGGCAAGGACGTTGCCAAGTATGTCCGGTCTTGTGAGGTGTGCCAAAGAGTGGGAAAGCCCCAAGACCAGGTCAAAGCCCCTCTCCAGCCACTCCCCATAATTGAGGTCCCATTTCAGCGAGTAGCTGTGGATATTCTGGGTCCTTTCCCAAAAAAGACCCCCAGAGGAAAGCAGAACATACTGACTTTCATGGATTTTGCTACCCGATGGCTAGAAGCAGTAGCTCTAAGCAACACCAGGGCTAAAAGTGTGTGCCAGACCTTAGCAGACATTTTTGCCAGGGTAGGTTGGCCCTCTGACATCCTTATAGATTCACAAACTAATTTCCTGGCAGGGACCATGAAAAATCTGTGGGAAGCTCATGGGGTGAATCACTTGGTTGCCACCCCTGTATGTCATCTCCCCTCTCCCCTTTTCACTACATCATCTTCCCCTCCACCCCAGCTGACTTTCCCTCTGTGGAGTCTTTCTAACAGGGTGTTATGCTGGGGGTTGGGAAACCTCACTGAAACTGGTGGGCATAACAGTCACTCTTTATACAGGATAAAAGTAAGAAGCAGTTACGCTCTTTTATGGAATCCAGAGCTGAAACAATAGGGGGTCACCACCCAAAAATATAGGCCACATGCAAGGCTGGAATAGGAGTTGAGCCATGCACTCTGAGAGGTTTGCCTTGAGGTCTGAATGAAATGCAGTTTGTGTATGAGAGAGAGAGGAGGATCAGTACCATAGAAAAACACAAAGAAGGCAGCAAGAAAGCCCCAGATCCAGTGGTGTCCCTAGCTTCTGTTTGCGAGAAGTTGGGAATGGGCGACAGGGAATGGTTCACTTGGTGATTACCTGTTCAGTTCATTCCCTCTGGGGCACCTGGCATTGGCCACTGTCAGAAGACTGGATACTGGGCTAGCTGGAGTTTTGGTCTGACCCAGTATGGCCATTCTTATGTTCAGTCAGAGGAGCATTTGTAGTATGACCCTGAGAAATGGTTAAGAGATGGAGCTTTTACACAGAGTGCTGATGGAAATAGGCGGGAAACTATGAGCAAAGAAACGGTCTCCTGCTGTTTGACTCCTACTGTATTTAGGGAAACAGGACTTTGTACATTTTTTGTAAATAAACAGGATTGCATCAAAGAAATACCTGCCTCGATCATCATTTTTTCCTCCTAATGGAAACAACCCACAAGCCCATGAATACTGATCACTTGGGTTAAAAAAGGGTAACAGAGTTTAGACTTGGTGAATCTGACACTACATAAAATAAGACCCTTGAGTTCTTAAAACCTAGGTGGTTCCTTAAGCATATTTACTCCAGGCCACAGGCATTTAAATTGTGGATGGAATATTTACAAACAATCTCAAGCAGCACACTATATCATAAAGAACCTTTTCTCAAATCTGTAACACAGCAACGTTGTGTTTCTATCACTACTGATTCTTGTTTGTCCTTTCTTCAGAAAAGCACAATAAAATGGCAGTTCTTCAAGCAGAAGCACAGTACTGTATCTACATGTAAATAAACCTTTTTCCGGGGAAGGGGAGATTTCCCATTGACAATTTTTAAAAATGAACTTCTTTGGTTAACATTTTCAACCCTGGGTGCCTAAAGAGAAGGCCGTACATCCCTATTAAGGCCTGATTTTCAGAGATGATGAGTGCCTGCAGCTTCCTTTGACTTCAAGGTGATTTGTTAAGGTACCTAAGTATGTATTAAATCACCTATCCATAGGCACCAAATGTGACAAATTTGGTCTTTGCTCATTGTTTTGTCTAGAACAATCTTAATTTTCTAAGTGACTTCAGTGAAGGCTTTCGTAATGATGATAAGTTTTGAATCTAATCAGTTAGTTACCAGATCTACTTCTGACTAGGAAAAATAGTTACTGGGGATTCCACTCTAGTTTATTGCTTGATTTCCATGGATGGTAGAGAGAGGACTAATTGTAAAGGCTTGGTAAATTTCAGCTCTCTTGACTTCCCTCTCTCTCATCCTCTCATCTTTGGACCTCCCCACGTCTCCAACTTGAATCTCACTTTCCTCTTTTTCTCACCCAGAATGCTGAAAGTCAATAAGAAAAGCCTGCTTGATTTGCCAGGAGTGACAAGAGTGTAACCTGAGCTGGTAGGGTTGTAGGCTCAGTTACATTCCAGTGTTATTCTGGCGCTAGCATTTGGAAGTGAACAAGTACAGCAAAGGCTGTGAGACAATAAAACTGCTTTTTTAGTTTGACATGTTAAAAACTAAAACTAAAACTGCTTTAGGTTTGATTTCCAGTTTAAATTACTATTGGGTGGTTGTTACCTCTTGTACAGGAATGTTACTGGTGACAGTTCTAAGATCAACCCTGGCAAAAACATCCGTACATGGAAGGACCAAGATCAAACCTGCAAAAAAGAAGAAGAAAAGGCCAAAGCTGAAACACCTTTATCTGCAGGCTAAGCTCTGATCGCATATGAAGCAAAACTCTGAAAATAACTATTTCTATCGTGTAATGAGAATGGCCCTCAAAACTATACTGATATTTTGTTACCACAACAAAATATCAGTATAGTTTTTTTTTTTCGTATGAGGAGAAAGGAGTGAGGTTTCATATTTTTATATATATAATGGAAGGAAATGCAGATGTCAGAGTTCCAATACTAATGTGAATTCAGTATGGTTGAGTAGATAGTGCACTAGACTGGGAGTCAGAAGAACTCCATTCTGTTCTCAACTCCACCATGTGAGCTTGGGCAAGTTACTTCCTTTTTCTGTGCCTCTGTTTCCCCTCTCAAACTTTTATCTGTTTAGATTGTTAGCTCTTTAGGATGGTGGGTCAGGGGAAACTAGCCACATAGTATGGCTCCTCCTTCAACCCCTGACCCTGCCCACTTTTTGGGCCACATGGTTGTTTTGCAGAGGAAGAGAGATAAGGGGGTTCTTCCTCCATTCCTACTCTACGTTTGCACTGTCTCACTGTACCTTTTCCAATGGATTTTTTTCATCCGCATGGTGCAAAGGTACTTGTTATAATAATGTAGAGAGCATTCTTCTTATTAGTGATCGTTTCCTATGACAATAGCACCTGAAGACCCCAACTATGATGCCAAGTGTTGTGCTAGGCATTGTACACATACTTAGTAATAGATTGTCCCTGTCCCAAAGAGCTTACAACTTTAAATAGACAAGACTGATAAAGGGTGGGAGAAAGGAATATTATTATCCCCATTTTACAGATGGCAAACTGAAGTCCAATCCAGGGCGATTGAGTGACTTGCCAAAGGTCACACAGGAAGTCTGTGGCAGAATGGGGAATGGAATTCAGCTCTCCTAAGTCTCTGTCCAGTGTGTTAAGCACAAGATCATTCTTCCCCTTCATGTGGTCTTTATTCTATCATAAAGCCAGGCTTCGATCTCAGGGCTGGTCTACACTGGCAGGGGCGGGTATCGATCTAAGATATGCAATTTCAGCTACATGAATAGCGTAGCTGAAGTCGAGGTATCTTAGATCGATTTACCTCGGGTCCTCACAGCTTGGGATCGATGTCCATGGCTCCCCGTGTCGACTCCACTACCGCCGCTCACTCCGGTGGAGTTCCGGAGTTGATGGGAGTGCGTTCAGTGATCGATATATCGCGTCTAGATGAGATGCAATATATCGATCCCCGAAAAATCGATCGCTACCCACCGATACGGCCATGCCTTCAGGATCTGCTGGCTTCCTCTCTAAACAGCAATATAAAGAAAACAAGCAGCAGATGCACAGGCTTATGGACAAAGAATTACTTTGGCCTTTTTACTGTGCCCTGGACAGATTTCTTGCATCACCCATTCTCTAAACAAGGACTTGAGAGAACCTCAGATGCAGAACAACTGGTTACAGTGAAAACATAATAAAACCTCATTTACTCACCTGGGCCCTTTGCTCTTTTAGACACTATACGTCCCAGCCGAAATACAACAGCACGCTCGTATTCTTTCACAATCTAGGACAATATTTTTAAAATAGAGTTTAACACTAACATCATGCTTCCCTCTTGCCTGACCTTCTATTTTTCAGACCACATGGAAATGACAAAATAATTATAGATAATTACACATTTTTGATCTTGGTCTCACCCTTGCTGTGGAACATCAGGCCCCAATACTGCAAATACTTATGCATGTGATCACAGGCAGCGGCTTCTTCCTTTCCCTGGGAGTGCTCAACCCCCACTCAGCACAAAGGCCCACCCCCACTGCACACCTTCCTGCCCTCATCCCATCCCACCCCTGCCTCACTTCTTCCCACCCCTGCTCTGCCCTGCCTCTCTTCTTCCTGGCCCCCCTGCCTCTTTCCACCCAGTTCCACCCCTGCCCCAAGTGCATCCCATCCCTGCTCCTCCTCCACCTCCCTCCCAGCACCTCCTGCAAACCACAGGACAGCTGATTATGGCGGGCAAGAGGCACTGGAAGGGAAGAAGCTGATTGGTGGGGCCGTTGGTGGGCGGGAGGTGCTGGAGGGGTGAGGGAGGGAGCTTCACTGCCAGTGGGTGCTAAGCACCTACAGTTTTTTTCCAGGGGTGGCCCAGGATGTGGACCTGCATTTGTATTTGTTAGTTCAAATATTGATCAGTTTTTCTAGATCTCTCATCCTCAGCACCTCAGAAACATTCATTAATTTATTCTCACAATATTCCTGTGAAGTAGGGAAGTAGTATCCTTGTGTGAGAGCTGAAGGCCCAGACAATTTAAATGACTTGTCTGAGGTTATTCAGGAAGCCTGGGGAGCATCATGGACCAGAACACAGAACTTTTGCATCCCAGTCTTGAACCTTAACTACAAAAACTATACTTTGTCCCATAACATGGGGTACAAATGGCTTTTGTGCTGGTGAAATACATAGTCGTAATAGACCATTCTCTCAGTGCTCCAATTCCTATCAGCTTACCTTCAAGCACATCCAGATGGAGAAAGGAAAGGTAATAAGCACGAACAGGAATGAAAGGGAAACCAGGATCCAGCCACAGGCCCCAATCCCTTCCTTCTTATCTGCTTCAGAAGGAAAAGACGGTAACCATTGTCAGTTGCCTGGTCAATCTGCTGAGTTCATAGTAAAAGATCTGGCACAGCAAAGAAGCTCTACATGAGGAAAATGACAGGGCCTCCCAGGACAGTTTAGGTTTCAAACTTCCGGTGTAGAGAGCTGGCCTGTTCACCTAATGCCAGAAAAGCTTTAAACCAGTGACTGTCAAAATGTGCAGATTTGTGACTATCCCTTTGGGCAGTTCTTTTCACTCTCTGGTCCTGCTGCCTTTCCTCAGCACTCTATTATTATTAATTAATTGTGTCGGGATAGAACCTGGAGACCCCAATTCCAGGTGCCAGGTTTTTTTTAGCAGGGGAGGGGGTACTTAGGAGCAGAGCTGCAATGAGGCAAGGAAAAGCCAGAGATTTATTCACAGGAAGGGTGTGACAAATCCAGCCCAGCCAAGCCCCACACAAGAGGAGCAGCTGGAGCATAAGCAATAGGAACCAGGATAGGAGACGTGGAGGGGAACCAGGAGAAGACCAACAGCAGGAATCAATTTTTCAATGGAAAGCGTGGCCGTAATTGATTTTTGTGGGCATGCTACTGAGAAGCTGAATGTTGCTTTCTCCTCCGCCTCTTCGCTCCATGCCTCTCCACTACTTGGAAAGGAAGACAGCTAGGGACTCAGTACCCCAGAGCAGAGTACAACGGAGGCACGTTCACAGGCCCTGAGTGTAGATGCTGTTTCAGACAACCTGCTCCAGCACTGGGCTGAACACAACCTGTGGTGGGGGCCTGCTCTTCCCCGTATGAGGACTCCTATACTAGAACTAAGGTCTTTTCCCTGCTCACTTGCTCTGTTTGGGTTTCAAACTTCGTCCTGTGTAAAAACCTTCTCCTTGTATAACTTCTAAAATCTTTTTTTCCCCACCACAGTCCCTGAGGAGAGAATGCTGTGCTCTGCAGTCCTTTGCTCCACATTTCTGAGGTCCTTGTTACAGATTTAATCATTCAGAGGTTGAGAGGTTTGGGCCCAAAAGGACCGAGTTTTAGGCCTTATTTGTGTAAGAAATGGTCAGTGGGTCAGGGAGATGCCCAGTGCAGAGAGAGTACCCTGGAGTGGGACACCCTAGCCCCTGTCCTAGGTGACCACAGTAGGGCTGGGGATTGAGCCACCCAGGAACCCTGGGCCCAGCCTTTTTGGCGTTACGAGGACTCTGCCAGACTGGAGAGTGGAAGGGGAGTCCTCGAGGGCAGGGAGGCCTCTGGGTAAAGGAAGTGGGAGCGAGGATTCAGATCCTTTCACTAGCCCACTTCACCGGCATAGTGCAGAAGCCAGGAAAGTTCCCTGCAATAGCGGGACCATTCCCCTGCTTACATTTGGGACATCCTGCCTTTTCTGTTCAAGCTTTTTGCATGAGAACTGTGTGTGCATCTTACACTAATACTCTACATTTCGGAGAGTTTGAATCCAGGCTTTTGTTCTGACCCATTGTAACAGAAAAGACACAAATCTAGGGGTTAGGTTCAGGCCAGTTGCCAGAAAAATATCATTTGGTCTTGCCACTGCTGGAACCAATGGTTTGAGCAGTTTTCTTGAGTAAATTACCATGAAAAGAACAGGTTTATATGGCTGAGGCCAGACTAGGACCCTCAGGGATTAGTGTTAAAAACTTAAAAACACTGTCTGTGCTGCTTTCCACCGTACGTACTGCCCTGTTCAGATTCACTTGCCATCACTGGAGTGTCAGGCTATAGCTGGTACATTAAGTAATAAGCAAGAGGATAAATGTTTCTTCCGTCCGCTGAATGTCCTACTCACTCTTATGATCAAATGCAATGTGAACAAATAATGGGAGATGTTTGTATCAACATTGGTTCACTGTCAGCTCCAAGTGTGAAAGATTGGTCAAGAAGCAGGGCCATGTTTTAATCACAGAAGAATTTTATAGATGCTGAAAACAGGCATATTGTACCTCTTGGCCTTCATCATCCTCCCCACCTCCAACAATGCCATCATCCCCTCTCCCTCTGCCCCTTTTATGCCCATCTAGGCTGTAGGTTTCAACAGAGCTTTTCTCTCTAGCTCAAAAGTTACTCTGATTTAAAATATCATACTTGCATCCCTGTTCACCATGCTGCCACTGTCATCATTCACATCTTTCCTAAAGACTAGATCTTCCAAGGGACTTACTTAGGTGCCTATGGCCAACATTTACATGTCACCGAGATCCACAAAGCTCTCACTCAACTGATCCCTAAATTCCCAAGTTCCCACTGGTAACATTTCCTAGGTGGCTAAGTTTCTGCTGATGGGCGCATGCAAAGCCTTCTCTGTCCTGATACCCCCAGGGTGCTCAGTGCCCTAGTACGCTTCATAAACTAGATGTTCCCTCACCCTATCTTGCCAGGGCCTGATCTGGTAGGAGTTCTTGGAGCAGGCCTGACTCACACAAAAGTCAGGTGTGGTGATGGCTGTTAGACCGCTCACCTGGGCTGATTACTGCAGAAGCAGGATTTGAATACAGCGCTCCCACCTCTCACATGGGTGCCCTAACCACTAGGGTATTAGGTACTCTGATGTGGGTTTCCCTCAGTCTCTCCTGTTGAAGCTGTTTCACTTTGGGTAAATAGCTAAATATTCATTAGGCTAAAAAAAAAAAAATCACTTGACAGCCCAGTGGTTAGGACATTCACCTTGGACATGGGAGACCCAGATTCCACTCCCCGCATTTGAGCAGGAATCTGTCTCCCACATCCCTGGAGACAGTCCTAACCCCAGAGCTACATGCTATCATGGGAGATGGAAAGAAGGTGCTCTCACTGTGTGTTTTTCTTGCAACAAAGAATTGACATGAGCCTAACTCCGGGACTGTCCCTTTGAGGCCAAGGGATTAGGCCGCACCCCCTCTCCTGAGCATTTCCTACTGGCTAGCTTTGGGCGCTCCCCATTCAGCTTGTATGAATTTCATTCTTAGGTTTCAGACTCTTCCCATGCATTGAATAGGGAGCCTAACTTAGGGCTGAGGATTCCATTGGATGGCAGGATGCCTAAATATTAGGCATTGCATGTCAGTGTGGTCATGCGTATGTCCCTTTGTGGATCTAGCTTTCCTTACCCGATGCCCTCCAAAAGTGAGTTAATAGTAACAAATAAAATAAAAAAATCTTCCAAGTTATTTCCTCCTATGAGTTTCTCAGTGCCTGAAGTCTCTTCTGTGTCTGTCTTTTGAAGGGCCAGGCCTCTGGCACCAGGACTGTTTTTATTTTGGGATCTTGTACAGAGCTGAGCACTATTGGTGCTTTGACCATCACTTTGTGAGAGACAGAACTAAGTGAATATAAGGCCACATGTTTTGGAGAGAAAGAAAGATGTTCCCTTATGGAAAAGTCCTATAGGATTTAGTAGAAAATACTACCCTTTATATAGGTTTATGGATCCCTATAGACTAGCATAGAGAATTATATCCCTACTCTAGTATTCTATAAGATGGTTTAAAACCCCATAGAACATTTATAATTCTTTTATTAAAATCTATAGGACTTTTTCATAAGGATTATGTTGCTCTTGATTGCTAAAACCAAAATGCTAGCAGCATAGCTTGTATGTCCAATATATAATCATCACACAAAATTAGTATCCATTTCAAAAAAAAATAGGGGGCTGTTGGATGGCTTCAGGGATACGTATGGAATATGGAGTCTTTTACCTATAGGAGCTCAGACACCCTGACAATGGGTGCAGTGAAAAACCTAGAAAGAATGGAACTGGTAAATAGTTCCAGTCCATATTGGACCACTGACTGAAAGCTGTTACTTGTTCAGTTGCTTGATGGCTTAGGCGAAATGAATTGGTTGTCTCAGTCCAATTCTCAGGAGCCATCACTACAAAACCACCTGCATAATTGGCACCATTTGGTACCATCATGGTAGTGGAGAGAGACTAAGGATTTTATGGATATGGACTCTGAATTAGCCTATCCCCTATACGGGTCAGTCCCCAGATAAGCATTGAGGCATACTGGCAGGACAGTGGGGAACTAGCAGAAGTGTTGTCCATGAAGATGGAAGAATCCAGGGCTAGCATTCTGAGGCCTTTGACCCACACTTAACTTCTCTCTCTCTCTCTCTCTCACACACACACACACACGTTTGTTGGGGTTATTTTGCAGTAAGAATGGAAGGAATACTTACCAACTAGAGTCTCCTTACTTTCTTTCCCAAGGGAGCCTCTCCCAGAATCCATCTCATTATAGAGAAATCCTTATCACCTCACAAGCCGTAATGAAGACACCCCCTCAAATGGCACACAGCTTGTTAAAGTGGCTGAGAAGAAAAACAGAGTGGCAGAAGAACAAGCTTTCACCTGCGAGTGATTCCTCAAGGGATTAGTTACCCAGGTGAGGGAAGAATGTTTACAAAAAACAAAGTCTGATGGGTCATGTTCCTCTCTGGAGTAACTCCACTGGTTTCAATGACTTTACCCCAGGGCTGAATTTGGCCCAGCACTTCTATTTCCTGCAGAATTGTCTCTGAGCATGATTTCTACACACATCAGCAACGAATGGCTCCATTTTCAAAACCATGGCAAAAAAGGAAAAGAAGTCAAAGCTGGATTGTAAACTCTCCAGGGCAGGGTGTAACAAGGCGGTGTGGCTCCCCTCCTCCCCAGGGAGGGTCGAGCCCCATCAGTCGAGCCCAGGGAGGGGTAGTCCCGCCCCTCAGAGGGTCAAGCGGTGACCCGGAAGCATAAAAGCTGGCCCTCAGCCCTCAGCTGGAGCCCAGCCGCTGTGATGCAGACCTGCCAGCAGGTGCTCGTGACTGGGAAGTTGCTGAGGCCCGAGGCCAGTGCCCTGACTGGCCAGAGCTTCCCCGCGCTCGCTATGACGAGAAGCTGCCAGAGCAGCCCCGTCTCTGCTGCTACCTTGAGGAGCCCCCGGAGCAAGCTTGGCCGGACTTCCTGGGGGAGTTGCCGGACCTGCTGCCCAGCCCTGGCTGGGAGGAACCTATGGTGCTGGACTTCCCAGGAACTGACACCATGGACCAGGTAGGCACGGAGGGGGATATCGGAAGTAGCCCGGGGGCAGCCGACTCTAGTCAGGCTGTAGATGTACTGGTACCAATGGCAGTGTGTTGCGGTCAGGATCCCCACTGACCACCTTCAGCGGTGACAGCCGCTACTAGGGCCCCGGGCTGGAACGCAGAGGAGTGGGTGGGCCTGCGTTCCCCCTGCCACCCGTCCCCGGGTGGCAGAATCCCCCTCTCCCCGGCCTAAGGAGGCCATTTAAGCAAAGCTGATATAACTGTGTGTTTGGTGCCCTGCCCGAACCAAGGGCTGGGCCCCCTTTGACTGTGCCACTGCTCGGTCCTGCCCCAAAAGGCCCGAGCGACCCGAACTCTTGACTGCTCGACCTTGAACCAGGAGGGTTGGAGCTGATACAACTGTGTGTTTGGTGCCCCGCCCGAACCTAGGGCTGGGCCCCCATTGACTGTACCACTGTTCGGTCCTGCCCACAGGGCCCGAACTACCCGAACTGTTGACGCCAGCCCCGAGGACAGAGGCCCTCGAACGACGGGTCGAGGCCGGTGTGGCTCCCCTCCTCCCCAGGGAGGGTCGAGCCCCGGTGACACCTCGTTACACAGGGATTGTTTCTTGAGCTGCACCTTTACTGTATCCAGTGTAATGAGGCCACAATTTTGTTTAGGGTCCCAAGGTACTAGTGCAATATGTATAATAATGTAAGGACGCCAGTGAGCTTTCAAGGAGCATAGTGAATCCTCCTTCTCTTCTTAGCTTATTAGACACCTTAAAAATTAATTATTATTAAACATTTATACTGCAGTAGGACCTAGAGGCCAACCAAGTTGAAGCCCTATTGTGCGAGACACTGTAAAAACATATGGAACCTTTTCAGCCTTAACTCCTTACATTGCCGAGGAATGATATGGGTCAATGTATGTTTGCTACATGTCCTGAAACTCATGGCTTCAGTACTGCATCAAACTGGCTGCAATTAAAGTGTGAAAATAAAGACAAAACCATTTACAAACTGTGTGGGTGGGGGGAGGACATAGGACAAAATGTCATAGTATGTTAATTCAATGAGCCATTTTCTCTCTCTCTCTCACTTAGTTGCATTAATTATATTTTTATGACTATCTTCTCCATCACATTTTACTTCTCCCTCTATATTCATTGCTTCCATATTGCTGCCAATACATTTAATTACATTTTGCCTAATACCTGTTACATGTCCTCCCCGTGGATGGACACCAGGCTGCTATATTGGACCTAACCTTTGGATCTCAAGGGCTTCCACACCCACTGGGTTTGAGCGGCATCTAGGCACCATCTCTGGATCTGGGCTCTCAGGCACACTTCAGAGGTGCCCCCTCCTTTGGGGATGGAATCCCACAGGCCAGCTGCCCTAGCCCCCAAACCAATACCAGCCCTCCAAGTCTCCCCAGCAGTTTATACATGCATTCCTCAGAACTCCATCTCATGGGCACTCTACGGTTTAGTTTAACTCTTCGAGGACATGTGACAGATAAAGCAAGGAATACACAGACTTTGCAAAGGAACTTCTTACACACACCCCTATACTTAGCTCATGAACCCCACGGGGCAGGGCCTGTCTTGTGCTTCTGTGTTTGTACAGTGCCTAGCACACTAGGGCCCTGGGACTCCTAGGCGCTATGGTAACACAAATAATAGCACTCTTAGCACAAGAGATATCAAAAACAACACCTATACCCTGTTCCTCTGCCCTAAGTGTATGCTCGCCTCCTTCTGTGCTTGCTTCGGCCCAGTCTCTGTGAGGCAGGTAGGTCCCTCTTCCTCCAGTAGTCCTTCTGCTTGCTGGCAATTGCTCGGCTGGTGTATGTGATTGTGAGGGAAAGATAGTGTCTGGGGAAGAGCCTGCTCTTAAATAAAATTTCATCCTCCTTCTGTCAGATGAGTCACTCATCATCTTCAAAGCCCTAGTGAGGGCTGTGTCACAGCCCTGGCAAAATGCCCCCTGCTGGATGCTCACCTTGCTATGGGTTTGGACCCACAAACTGGGACCCCATGTGCAGTTAAGCTCCCTTTGATTCCCCAAGTAGGCCTCAGTCACAGTGGCTGGCTCCAGCATTTCTGGCACACTTCCTGGGCACAGCTTCTCTGGTGCCCCTTCTGAAAGGACTAACAGTGTACCCCCCCCCCCCCCCAGTCTCTCCAGTAGCCTAAGCACACCCTTTCCAGAGAAGCACATGGTTTGTAGTTCATCTCTTCAGGGACAAATGAAACAAACAGACACAGATTTTTTGCAGAAAGGTTTATAAAACCACATGGCACAAGAGATGTATGCAAAACACCTACATGCTGTTCCCTGCATGAGTCCTCAGTGCTTGAACAGTCTTTGGGATTTGGTTCAGTGTCATTTCAGGGAACTAGGTCCCTTTGTTGGACCTTACTCCTCCAGCACACGGCTTCTTGTCCAAAGCAGGGAATCTGACACTGTAACGCCTGCAGTCCGTGCTCTCCAGCTACAGCTGGTCAGGCAATAAGAAAGGTTCCCTCTGCTTAGGAAACCTGCCCCCTTTGAGTTCCTGTAAAAGTGACGTCTCAGCCTTTAGCCTTTACTAAAGCAATAAGCTGACCTAATTTAGATTGGCATACAGCCACCACAGTAATTACTGCAATGGTTTATGTCCACACTACGTGCCCTGTTGGTGGTGCATGTCCTCATCAGGAGGGCTTCCACCAACTTAGCAGTGTGGAACACTGATAACTGGAGCTCCTCCACAGCTGAAGCCCCCTAGCCAATGCTCCTAGCTGGAGCCCACCCGCCCTTGGGCTGACAGTGTGAATCTCACTGTGAGCACCCCCTCCCTCCCCCCGCCCCAGGGCAGTGGAAGCTCCAGCTGTGAGCCTGGTGCGGGGCTGACAGCCAACAGGCAATGTAAGTAATGCACTGTCTACACAGACATTGTGTCAACAGGGCTGTCCGAACACATATGCAAAGCACACAGCTGCGCAAGGTACCAGGAAATTTGGGGCACCAAATTTCCTGGTGTGACATGCAGCTGTATACTGCTCCAGCCCCTGCTCTGCCTCTTCCCCATGGCCCCTGCCCCTGCCCCTGCTCCTGCTCCACCCCATCCCCGCCTCTGCTCCACCCCAGCTCCGCTTCTGCTCCCGCTCCCACTCTCCTGAGGACTGTAGCAGAAGTCGGGCCTGCACGCACTAGCGGCGGTAAGTGGAGTGACCGGCCCCAGCCCGCTCTGCTCCGCTGCCCCAGCTGCACTACCGGTGAGTTCTGGGGTGGGGGGTTCCCCCCTGCCCCCAAGCCTCAAGGCTGGGAGCCAGGGCCCAGGAGAGCAGAGCAGGCTGGGGCTGGGTCACTCCACTTCCCTCCACCCCATGAGTGTGGAGTCAGACCTGCCCTGCAATCACTGGGCGGCAGGAAGTGGAGTGACCCAGCCCTAACCCGCTCCGCGCTGCTGGCATGTGCTGGTTAGGAGGTTCCCCCGCTGCCCCCAAGCCTGCTCCTGGCCCACTGTGGAGGCCTGGAGCCAGCCCCTCCCCCCCCTCCCGCAACAGAGGCCTCCCCCCCATGGGGGGGCGGGGCTGTGGCTAGGGTTGGCCCTGTGCATCACCATAACTACATTGATCTACGCACTACGCCTCTTGCGAAGGTGGATTATTAGGTTGGTGTAGTGGGCGACTTATATTGGCGGGCGCAACGTTGTAGTGCAGACATTTACAGAGTTAGGTCGATGTAAGCTGCCTTACTTCAACTTAGTGTAGACCAAGTCTTAGTGTTTTTAAACCCCTGCTCTGGCTTTGCTGTCTCTATTCTCTTCTCGGGATTTTCCACTCCTCAAAACCCTAGCTCTCTGCAGACAAGCTGGAGAAAAACTGCTTTCACCTAGGCAGCGGTGCAAGTAGAAATCATTTCTTGCCGGTATTGCACTCATGGGAGGGACACATAGGATGGCATGTGCCCTCCCCATGTGCCCCTCCATGTGACTCCTCCCTGCCCTGCCCCCAGCCCGGTGCCCCCATGCTCTCCCCATCTCCTCCAATACCCCCCTTATCTGTCTAAAATTTTACAACTGCATCTGTTAAGCAGATGCAGCTGTAAAATTATGCTTTGGGCCCCTGGTGCCACCTATACTTCCAGGTGTCATTGAAGATCCCGCAGCACCCCACATTGAAAACTTCTTAAATGAAAGGATATGAAGGACAATCATCCCACTATCAGTGCCTCCCTTATGTCCAAACTAAGCTTCTGGCAGCTTGCCTTTATCTAAGTGTTGCTCTCCTTCAGGCACTAGGAAAGTAAAGATGCTGAGCCATCAGGGTTTGATGGAAGAGGCATAGAACTGTGTGTGCCATGTACATTTTGATAGAACTATAGCCCAAATTATTTTATTATTTTCCTCAGCATGACATACAGGAGGGGCAATCAAAACCAGCCTGGCAGAACAGGCATGAGAACTCTCTCTGGCCAGATAAGCAATTGATCAAAATCACATTTTCTGATCTCTTGGGCCCAAATCCTGTTCCTGTTGAGATTAAAAGGAATTTTGCTATTGAGTTCAATGGGAACAGGCTTTGACATTTGGAGAGGAAAGAACAAAACCTCTCAAGCAAGGGTGATGTTGCTTATCCCACAGGTATCAAAGGCTGCTGACTCATGTGAGAAAGTCAGCAGAGATCTGCTCTTTGTCCATTGCAAGGGAGAACTCAGCAATCAATGAGGCTAGAACAGTCTCTGTACCATATCCAACTCACAAGTCCATCTGCAAAGGCTCAAGAAAATACAAAGGGTGAAGGCTCTAGATTACCTTAAAGTCCTCCGTTCCTTGGTTAGATTGCCTCAATTAGTATATATGGTCATAGTCCAGAGGCCAGAGCAGGACACTGGCCAGAGCTTGTGCCAAGTAAAGGGAAATCTGTTCTTACTGTGAAAGATGTTGTTTAGCGTTGCATGGCAAGTTACATGTCCATCACCCCCACCTATATGTTAGTTAGAACATTCACAAAAAGTCTTAAGTGTAGACAGGCATTTTCCAGGGGACATTGTGAGTTAAGTGTTCCTTAATGGGCCATTCAATTTGACTTGTCCCTTCATGTGCTGGTTAAATATCTTTAGGCATTACCACCGGAGCAAACATGTAGTAAACATAGCTAATATGCATAACTTCAGATACCAAGATGAATATACATGCATAGAAATAGCACAATCATAAGTACCAGCTATTTCACCTACATGACTGTTCTCAAAAGAGATCCTGAAAAAGCACATCATGTACCTGAGACCCTATGTGCCAGCACCATCCCTCGCTGGAGTTTCTGTTATGTAACAGAGATGAAGCCAGTGACATGATTCAATTTAGCTTAAAAGGGCAAGGTTAATTTTTAGCTATTCGGGTGTGACTGCACCATTCGTCAGTGAGGCCATACTGGCTAGCACACATTCCGGTTAATGGGCTTCCGTGTTCTTTTGCAGTTAACTTTTTAATATTCATAAACCTGGTATGTGCTGAGGTGGTTTAAAGCATAACAGAGGTGTTTAGGTTTGCAAATCCGTGAACCTCTGCTTATCTGAGATTTTATTAATTATTATTATTTTTTGCTGGCCATAATGTGGAAGGGTATCTTCTCTGCCCTCTGTTCATGAGGTTATGTATGTCTTGTAGCACTCTTCTGAGCACCGGTTGGAAGGAATTTTTTTTCAGTATGTGTGGACTGATTCTTTTCTCCTAGAAGGCATGTAATTTTTTCAGATTCACACTAACACAGAAAACAATTGGGGCTGTTAAACTTTCTTCAAATTCCAAGAAAATTAAGTTCAGCTATATTTTCCAGTACAATGATGAAATGGGTGTTTGTATATATAAACATCAACATGCTTAACTACTCACTTTCCCCAAAAATATGTAGTATTTCAGTCTGTTTATGTGGAATATGGGAGTTGGGTGAGGAGTCATTTGAGCATATGTATAACTTATTAAAAGACAAATTTTAAATAGAACTGTATTCTAAACTTCATGATGGTATTGTACCCACATAGGGATAGCTCAGTGGTTTGAGCATTGGCCTGCTAAACTCAGGGTTGTGAGCTCAATCCTTGAGTGGACTATTTCAGAATCTCGGAAAAAATCTGTCCTGCTTTGGGAATTAGTCCTGCTTTGAGCAGGGGGTTAGACTAGATGACCTCCTGCCAAGCCTTTTATTCTATGATTGCATTTCAGTGGGTAGTCAACTTCCTTTATAGGAACAGAACAGACTCCTGAAACTCTTACCATAGAAAGAGTCACACTGTCATCAATTAGGGTGACCAGATCACAAGTGTAAAAAATCAGGATTGGGGGCGGGGGGGGGTAACAGGTGCTTATATAAGAAAAAGCCCTCAAAATGGGAAATGTCCCTATAAAATCAGGACATCTAGTCACCCCATCTTCAGGGATTGATCAAATGATTAAGGGTTTACAGAATTAGGTTTCAAGTTTGTAAATTGTTCTAGATGAAACTGAGAATGCCTGAGCTGTCAGATCAGAAGGAGGGTCATTCGAATAAAGGTGGGCAGATGTGTGATAAGTCTTAGCTCCGTTGCTAAGATAAGGAACATATTTTCAGCAAAGTTCTTGACAGATTCCTGAGGCAACTGGTTTAAGGTTGTCAGGGTCCCAGACTACCTCACTGGGAAGCATATCATGGGGAGGAGGTGACCAGCCCTCTGTGGAGAAAGAAGTGGTTCAGGACTATTTAGAAAAGCTGGACGAACACAAGTCCAGGGGTGCCCATCTTTAAAAAAGGGAAGAAGGAGGATCCAGGGAACTACAAGCCAGTCAGCCTCACCTCAGTCCCTGGAAAAATCATGGAGCAGGTCCTCAAGGAATCAATTCTGACGCACTTAGAGAAGAGGAAAGTGATCAGAAACAGTCAGCATGGATTCACTAAGGGCAAGTCATGCCTGACTAACCCAATTTACTTCTAAGATGAGAGAACTGACCCTGTGGATGAGGGGAAAGCAGTGGATGTGTTATTCCTTGACTTTAGCAAAGCTTTTGATATGGTCTCCCACAGGATTCTTGCCAGCAAGTTAAAGAAGTATGGGCTGGATGAATGGACTATAAGGTGGATAGAAAGCTGGTTAGATCATTGGGCTTAACAGGTAGTGATCAATGGCCCCATGTCTAGTTGGCAGCCGGTTTCAAGTGGCGTGCCCCAAGGGTTGGTCCTGGGGCTGGTTTTGTTCAATATCTTCATTAATGATCTGGAGGATGACGTGGTTTGCACCCACAGCAAGTTTGCAGATGACACTAAACTGGGAGGAGTGGTAGATATGCTGGAGGGTAGGGATAGGATACAGGAGGGACCTAGGCAAATTAGAGGATTGGGCCAAAAGAAACCTGATGAGAGTCCTGCACTTAGGACGGAAGAATCCCATTCAGTGTTACAGACTGGGAACCGAATGGCTAGGAAGAAGTTCTGCAGAAAAGGACCTAGGGGTTACAGTGGACGTGAAGCTGGATATGAGTCAACAGTGTGCCCTTGTTGCCAAGAAGGCTAATGGCATTTTGGGCTGTATAAGTAGGGGGCATTGCAGCAATTGAGGGATGTGATTATTCCCTCTGTTCGACATTGATGAGACCTCATCTGGAGTACTGTGTCCAGTTTGGGCCCCACACTACAAGAAGGATGTGGAAAAATTGGAAAGAGGCCAGTGGAGGCAACAAAAATGATTAGGGGCCTGGAGCACAACTTCTGTGGAGAGAGGCTGAGGGAACTGGGATATTTAGTCTGCAGAAGAGAAGAATGAGGGGGATTTGATAGCTGCTTTCAGCTACCTGAAAAGGGTCTCAGAGAGGATGTCTAGACTGTACTCAGTGGTACCTGATAGCAGAACCAGGAGTAATGGTCTCAAGTTGCTGTAGGGGAGGTTTAGGTTGGCTCTTAGGAAAATCTTTTTCATTAGGACGTTGTGTGAAGCACTGGAATGGGTTACCCAGGGGGTGGTGGAATCTCCTAGAAACTCTAAGGAAGGTCAGCTTGACAAGCCTGGCTGGGATGATTTAGTTGGGGATTGGTTCAACTTTGAGCAGGGGGTTGGACTAGATGACCTCCTGAGGTCCCTTCAACCCTGAGATTCTCTGAGTCTCCAACGTTATAACCTTCACTATAGTTCTCTCACCCACAAAGCTGGAAAATGAGGCATTTGTTTTTTTGTTTGCTGCTCCAGTTCCAGTTACAAATGCATGTTGACTTTCGTTTGGACTGCAAAGATAATTCCTATATAATACTGGGGCAGACACCTGATACCTATCAGGCTGCAGAACTGGGCTGACATTGGAATCCGAACATCCTCTGGTCAGTGCAAGCAGAGGCATTCCTCTAATTATTTGGACTTGATGTGATGCAGTAAGAATGTCATGGATAATTCAGACCAATGGGGAGAAACAGAATCAAAAACACTGTTTAAATACCTTCCATCCCACCCCCAACCCCGATCCTCCTCACTCCTTCCCTCTTGAGGACTCCTGACCAACGTAACAGCACAATGCATATGCTAACAAAGTTTGTTAGCATATGCATTGTGCTGTTAAAGCCATATAAAGAATGAATGTCCTCCCTAGCTGGCTACTGCACCTAGGATTCAGGGTGCCCATGTTCTTTTCAGGCAAGATCTGGTCAGATGTGGATGGTTTAGTCAAAAGCAAACGCAGGTGCCTCGCCCAGGGTCCTTAACACAAGGGAAAAGAGGCATGACCACAGCAAAGATAATCATCTGGTCTTAACCATATAGACATCATAATCGCAAACACAATTAATAAATTGCACATTGACAGACTCCCAAGATCATCACAGCTCTGGAAACAAACTGGGAGAACCAGTTTGCTTTAACCTTGTCCTCCCATTCCCATCCTCTTTTTTTAGCAAACTCCTTGGTCTCATAGGTGAAAGATATTCAAAGGTGATGGGCATTGGAAGGCCTTGTTTCAGATTCAGTCACGGTCTGTTCCTACCATAGCATTGCAGTTCTGCTCCACACTGAAAAATACAGTCGTGTAGAGAGAGTTCATAAAATCAAACTGGAATGTATAAGTTCACATAGATTCCCCAAACTATCACAATATCATTTGTTTGTTGTTTTCCTGCACTTCTCCAGTTGAGAGTAAAAGACAAATGGTGGGAATGATATCTGACACTATTGCCAAACCCAAGAGCTCAAAAATTATCAGTCAGAACCCCAAAACTTCAGGAGAGCGGCTCAAAAAAAATTAGGAGATTTAAAATAAAAAAGGTGATGGTGTGGTGTTTGGAGAGGCTTTTGAGTGTTCAATGTCTCCTGCCCAGCCTGTGTGTGATAAGGTAATAGCCTTTATTGGACCAATTTCTGATAAGAGATTACCTCACCCACCTTGTCTTGCTAATATCCCGGGACCAATATGGTTACAACTACACTGCATACGCGTCCTGTGTGGGCCAATTAGTGTTGCCCACACTCCCAAATGTATTGTGTAATGTACTTTTGGCCACTGCACCAGTGCTCTCACCCCACATGCCTATTCCCAATCCTGCAATTAATCCCATCCCTCCAGCAGAGCCATTCTGTTAATAAAATGGCCCACGGCAACTGCCCTGGGCTCTGCTCTTTGGGTATGTGTGTGGGGGGCGCACTTCAGGACATGGAGTCCAGGGCAGCCTGCTGGGTTAGTGGGTGGCCTGGTGCCGGCAGCAGCAAGTGACCCGGCCCCAGCCCACCTGCCCCACCCCACCGTGCTGGCTCCCAGCATTGCTCGGGGGAGGGGTCAGAAGCCAGCAAGAGGTGGGGTGGAGGTTTGGAGGAAGGGATGAATGGGGCAGGGCCTGGGCCAGTGGTGTCCCAGGCCCCATATTACCCACACACCTCCTCCGTCTTGTGTTCTGTCCCATCTAGTGGCACCAAGACCACTCAGAGAGAGATAAAATGCATCTGCTCTACAGCCTCAACTAGCAGCCAGTTGGCTTTTAGCTCATGCAGTAGAGGCTCATGTACTAAGCTCCAGAGGTCCCCGGTTAAATCCTGCCTACCTGTGACTGGGGTCTGTTGGCATTACACTCGGCTAGGGATGGCCTTGCCCTCCCAGTTTCCCCCATCTGTTCAACCCACACAGCTCCATCTTCACTTCTGCTCCTCCTGGGGTTCTAACCCCACTGCCTCGCCTTGAAGAGGAAGTGGGGTACCACCCTGAGCTGCTGGACTCTTTAGCTCCAGCTGACTGTTGCCAGCCTTGGGAATTTGTGACCAACTGGGCTACTTTTGAAAGGCATCAGGTGACTTGGGGCAAAAGTTGGGCAATTTGACTGCTCCTCAGTCCCTTCTCTGTGCTGCCACCTGGTAGCCTTTCAAATAGGAAGTCATCCAGTCACATGCATAGCTGCACCAAATCTGCCTCCTATCCCAGCCAGCAGAAGCCATGCAGCACATGCTTAGGGCAGAAGGGTGGTGGTGGAAAAGTAGGTTCATGCTTCCTGCATTGCATGTTCCTGACGCAGACACCACACAAGTAAGTGTCCCAGAAAATGTTATTTTTTTCTGATTTTACTGAAAATAATGCTGTTAATTAGAAACAATATCTGCACAGTCTTTTACATGGTTGATAGTTATGTAAAACCTATTAAAACATGACAGTAATAATAATTGCTCCCTGCTGCCTATTGAGAAACCCTGATGGGGATCATAAATATGTCCCTTGGAAGATGACTAAGCAGCTGGTATTTTTCTTTTCCCTGAAAGAGTGTTGCTGTATTTCCCTTTGGGCAGTCAGAGATTGAGTTTGTTTTACAGTTTCCTGCCCAGTTTCTTTGGGAGAAAGCATATGAAATCATTACATATTTTTAAAGATGCTAATAGTGGGAACCCCAAAAAGCATGAAATACAAACTATGAACATCATTTTGCTTGGGTGGGTATTGGAGTGGAGCAGCAGTTATGAGAGTCACTTGCTGTTTAAGAGATGATTATTCTAAATGTGCTAAAACCCATGTTGGCTCACATGGTCTTACTTAAACTTTACTATGCCTCATGGGTAGAGCTAGTAGTCAAATTAGGGGTAATCAGGATGCGGGTGTTTACTAGTGGGGGAGCTAGGAAGTGCTGAGAGAGCAGAGCTATGATAAGGGAAATTGGGCACCTTCCCCACCAGTGAGGTACTTCTTGGAGGAAAGGATATGGAGCCATCTATGCCCTCCTCAACAAAAACTCTTCAACAGTTCCTCATCTTGGCTACACCTTACCAGGCCCTGGGAAGTGGCTCAGAGGCTTCCCTCCTATCCACTGCTCCCTGATTAGGGGAAGGGACCCAGAACTCTCCTCCTGCCCCATGTTGCCTCCTGCAATGGGGAAAAGTCCCTTTCCCCCAATGCTGCTCTATCTAGGGGAAAAGGGAAGGTCAGCCCAGTGCAGAAAAGTATGGGGAGGGAAGGAGGCAGTCAGAGCTGAGCAGTTGTGGATGTAGATGGGAGACACAGCAATGACACAGGGACACTGAAGAGCCTAACATGCCTCCAGTGCCTTCTATGGCTGGTTTAATCCTTGTCAAGGAGAGAGAGGTAGTGAAGGGGGGAGATCAGGGCTGTGGAACATGCAGGTGTTGAGAAATTATTTTTAAAAGAACCAGGAAATTAATTGCCCAAAACCTTTGTTAATGCAACTATAAGATTACTTAATGGGGCTTTGTGCCTTTCCAGAATATCAGCTTTAGTTACGTTTAAGCATCTGAAAACCAGGAAATACAAAGGTAAATGTACACACCACTCCTGCAAGGCAATCTTAACTATGCCCTCTTTGAGTGATGCCCCAACATGCCAATAACATACATGCTAGCATTCTTCCCTTATAAGTATTACAGAACATTGAGAGCAAAGCATAGAGGCACTGTAGGACAAAGTCTACAGGGATCAGCAACCTTTGGCACATGGCCCACCAGGGAAAGCCCCTGGCAGGCCGGGCCAGTTTGTTTACCTACCGTGTCCGCAGATTCTGCCGATAACAGCTCCCACTGGCTGTGGTTCGCCATCCCAGGCCAGTGGGGGCTGCGAGAAGGGCAGTCAGCACATCCCTTGGCCTGCACCGCTACCCCAGCGGCATCAGGGCTCTGGAACTAAACATACTGTACTGGTGATCACTGTTGCTTGCATTAAGAAAATCAAGGTTACTGAAGTTCTTTATCTAATACTGATTACAGTACTCTATGGTAAAATATTCACAAATCAGTAATTGATGTGGGAAAGAGTATGGGAAGCAAATTGACATTGACTTCTGGATAATTAAAT
This sequence comes from Chelonoidis abingdonii, assembly GCF_003597395.2. Lineage (NCBI taxonomy): Eukaryota > Metazoa > Chordata > Testudines > Testudinidae > Chelonoidis > Chelonoidis abingdonii. The sequence goes on along the minus strand of NC_133769.1, from coordinate 318,711,475 downwards.
AGGCTTTTCCTTGTACTAACTCCTAAAGGAAAGCCTGTACATCTGGTGTGAACTGCTACTTTGCCTAAAAGACAATATTTGACCTTCACTTGGATGCCTGAACCAAGACATTCTAGTGCTTTATAGAATTCATCTCCAGAGAGTTTAAATATCTGCTGTATCTTTGGAAAACGGAACTAACTGAGGTGGTTCACATTTGAATACAGCTGGGTCAGAAAGAGTCTCCCTACATGGGGAGTGAAGTGGGTACCCAGAATCACATAGTTTGTAGCCAAACCACAGCCAAATTTTCTTTGTATGCAAGTATCATATCTGATGCCTAATATTTGTTGTAAAGCACTATAAGATTAGAGATTTTACAAGCAAACTCAACGACATAATATACCATGGCCAAATTTGGATTTGATGGAAACAGGTACAGCAACTGCACTGTCTTCAATGGAGTCGCACCCACTTACACTAGATCCAAATTTGGCCAATTGCATTAATGTTTCAGGACATGAACTACATATCCTAACCCCCAAAAAGGCGCAGGCTCTATGTTTGACAGTATCTATCCTCACGAGCACACAATGCTTACCTTCCAAGATATGAATTAGAAAAGAAACTTTATCTTCCTCCTCCTGAAAACTAACCAAGTGCTAGCCAGTAATAGTTGTGCAATGAATTACAGTTTTGGGAAAGACAGCTGAACCCACAAGATGACCTCAAAGAAAAATGATGCTGCTCAGCACACTCTAGAATAGGGCCCAAGCTGAAGAAAACGTTGAAGAGAGATCTCCTCTCCCAGCTTCAGTATCAAAGCGTGTAAGCAGCAACTGTTCTGTCTTGCTTTGAAAGATTTTCATAAACTGATACGTTATATTTCAGATATTTGAAAACAGCTGTGTCACTCTTATTGCTGTTGACAGTTACATGCAGTTTAAAGTATTATAGAATCAAATAATGTATTTAAATGCTGGCCGGATTCAGACATACTCAGCAGGATATTTGTTGTATTATCGCACTGTTTGTTTTTAAGTAACTAAATTATGTTCAACACAAAATTCTACATTATACCATAGGCTCTCTCATTTCAATTCATCTAAGATAAAACTTTAGGAATTTTTTTTTTTTGTAAAAAATTGTTTATTCAAGTGTTTTATAAACTACTAGGCAAATAGTCACTAAAGCCTTAGTGCCATGAGTGTACACTTATTTTAAAAAATTGTGTTAAAAACTAATACAGGAATTCCCATTAATGTTTTAAAAAAGTTCGTTCACACATTGAAAGAAAATACATTAGCAATGTCTTCCAGCAGAATCCATCTTTAAAAAAGTAAAACTCTAGGTGCAGAACTGTTCTACAGTATATCTTCTACAGTTTGTTTTAAAATCACATGATTGCATATCATCATCTCTATTGTCTTTTAGAACTTGATCAAGAGTTTTCCTTAAAACAGATGATATTCAATGATGTGTTACACAGTGCCACAGGTACTACAATTATTATGAGTGCACATACTGCATTTTACTTACAAAGCAAGACCTTTCCATATGCCGCGTCATGCCATTCCTAGTCAATGCAGTTAATTACCTTTAAAATCATGTATGTTTTCCAAGGAAAAATGCTAAAAATCCATAGCCCAAATTCTGCACTCACTCACACACTTGCTACTCCATGGAATATAACCAAGTTTTGGTTACATACATTCTGTGAGAGCAGAATTTGGTCCATGACTGTAAACTTTCACAAAAGCCTGCAGCAAACAGTGATGGATAGGTAGTCTATGTGCAATACAATTACTTCCACTAACATAGGGGGATGTTAAAGAGCATATCCTGGAGGCAAAATGAAAGGCTTGTTTGCATTTCTGTAAAGAAGTGTTCCTCACTAGCTAAACTTTACTCAATTAAAAGTAACTAGTTCCTATCCCAGAATACCGTACAGCATCGTCTGGCTTTCTTCTGTTCTGACTCAGATAGAGGAGTATTCGGCTACGTCTTTGCTACCTGCCGATATGGGGGGTAGCAATCGATTGCTTGGGGATCGATATATCGCGTCTCATCTAGACTGAAATATCGATCCCCGAACGCGCTTATATCGATTCCGGAACTCCACCAACCCGAACGGAGTTGTGGAGTCGACATGGGGAGCCGCGGACATCAATCCTGCGCTGTTGAGGACAGTGAGTAATTCGATCTTAGATACTTTGACTTCAGCTACGTTATTCATGTAGCTGAAGTTGCGTATCTGAGATCGATTTTCCCCCGTAGTGTAGACCAGCCCTTCAGTTCAGCAGCAGGTCCACAATGTTTCATATGGCATTTTAAGAACCTTATCTAGTCTCCCCTCGACATACTACTGATACTAATAAAGAGTTACTCATGCATATGAAGGAGAGAATAAACCCCAAGAGCCATACACGGACTTTGATCTGTGCACACAACTCTTACTGATGCTAATGAGAGATGTGCATCTACACTAAGGATTGTCTACTACAGCTTTAAATGTCTAATTTCAATCTAAATGTTGTTTCTACATTACCACATATACCATACAAATTTGAAAAGAATGATAGGTGAAAAATATCGCATACTATTTAGAATACCGTTTTCCCCATACCGTTTGGCTGCCATTTGTTCTAATTATACAGGAAGTCTGTGTTTAAAGGGCCTGGTCCTATGAGGAACCAAACACCCAGCTCCCCAGCTACAGAGGAAGTTGAGAATGTTCAGCACACCACAGGATCACTCCCAAATTGTTTAAAAGCAAGAGTAATCATGGATTTGTTTGTAATCTGACACAAGAACAGTTTCCCAGAAGCTCTTCACTCTCGTCTTGCTTCTCTGTCCCAATTTCTGGGCCAGATCATGTCACCATTGAAGTCAATGTGTATTTTGCCATCGATTTAATGGCAACAGGATCAGGCTTTGTCAAGCCACCACTTCAGCCTTCAAATATGTCTTGCTTGTCAAGAAAAAGATATTTATTGCCATCCACTCTGGGGTAGACTTGTCTGCAGTGAAAATGGTGTTCCTGGTGCAGAGGGATAGCTAGTAAAACCATCAGGCTGAGCTGGATAGTTCTCTAGAGCTGAAGCTGAATGTGCCTTCAAGAAAGAGAAAACAAGCAGGTTAGGAAGGAACTTTTAAAAAAGCAAAAAGCCATGCAGAGAACTATTCCTGTTCATGGTACAGAACTTTTAACAAGAGATGTTTCAGAATAGCGCATTGAGCGTGCTGCAGAGGAGGGAGACGGGAAGGAAGTATATCTAAGTGTAGGTCGTTCTTTAGCAATCCCTCAAGGATTGAACTCACAACCCTGGGTTTAGGGGACCAATGCTCAAACCACTGAGCTATCCCTCCCCCAAATCTAAATCTCAATCTTCCTTGCTGCAGATTAAGCCATTATTTCTTCTACCTTCAATAGACACGGAGAGCAATTGAGCCTTTATGGCAGCTCTTAACAGAATTTGAACTTTTCGGGTCCCGCTCCCGGTCTTCTTTTCTCAAGGCTTAATATACAGAATTTGTGTGTGGGGAGGGGGGGGTAGCTTTTCCTCAGGGATCAGGTCCTTTTACCATTTTTGTTGCTCTCTTCTAGACTCTCTTCAATTTGTCCCTATCTCTCCTGAAGCATGATACCCAGAACTGGACACAGTAGTCCAGCTAAGGCCTCATCAGTGCCAAATACAGTGGGACAATTGCCTCCTGTGTCTCACATAAGATATTCCTGGTAATACACCCTAGAATGATATTAGCCCTTTTTGCACCTGAATCACATTGTTGATTCATATTCAATTTAGGATCCACTGTAATCCCCAGATCCTTTTCTGCAGCACTACTGCTTAGCCAGTTATTTCCCATTTTGTAGTTATGCACTGGATTTTTCTGTCCTACGTGTAGTACTTTGCACTTGTCTTTATTGTCTTTTTGATTTCAAGACAATATGTCACGTTTAGTTTGAATTCTAATGCTGTCTTCCAAAGTGCTTGCCACCTCTAGTACATTTTTATAAGCACACTCTCTCCATTCCATTATCCAAGTCATTAATGAAAATATTGACTAGTGCCTGACCCAGGACAGACCCCTATGACTCCCACCCCCAATACATCTTCCAAGTTTGACAGCAAACCATTGATAACTACTTCTTTGAGTATAGTCTTTCACCCAGTTTTGCACCCACCTTACAGTACTTTCATCTAGACTGCATTTCCCTAGTTTGATTCTGAGAATGTCACATGAGACTGTATGAAAAGCTTTAGTAAAATTAAGAGATCATGTGTACAGCTTCCTCGCATCCACTAGACCAGTAACCCTGAAAGAAGGAAATTAGGTTGGTTTGGAATAATATGTTCTTGACAAATCCATGCTGACTATTCCTTACAACCTATTATGCTCTACCTGCTTATAAAAACCGATTGTTTAATAATTTGTTCCAGTATCTTTCCATGTATCCAAGTTCAGCTGACTGGTCTATAATTTCCCCAGGTCCTCTTTGTTCCCCATTTTAAAGACAGGTACTAGATTTGCGCTTCTCCAGTCCTCTGAGGTCTTAACCATCCTTCATGTGTTCTCAAAGATAATCATTAATGGTTCCGAGATTGTTTCAGCTAATTCCTTAATTACTTTAGGGTAAATTTCATCAGGTCCTGTCAAGTTAAATACATCCAACGTATCTAAATATTCTTTAACCTGCTCTTTCCCTATTTTGGCTTGCATTCCTTACCCCTTGTTGCAAATATTAATTTTGTTATGTATCTGGCCACTATTTTTTTAGTGAAGAATAAAGCACAATAAGCATTAAACATCTAAACTTTCTTGATGTTGTCCATTATTAGCTCTCCTTGCCTGCTAAGTAGAGAACCTACACTTTCCTTTGTCTTTCTCTTACTCCTGATGTATTCCTAAACCCTCTTCTTATTGCCTTTTACGTTCCTTTCTAGGTGTAACTCAGGGTTACGCTACAGCCACTACAGAACACTAGGAAAGCAGTCTGATTCACAGAAGAGGGGTGGTTTTCCAGATGGCTTCATTTGAGACTGAGATTTTAAGAAGTTTCACTAATTTTCTAATCTTAAGCCTTCCTTCACAACCTTACTGTATTTTTAACTGTGATCTATATTTAAGTTATACACCGCTACCTCGATAGAACGCTGTCCTCGGGAGCCAAAAAATCTTACTTTGTTATAAGTGAAACCGCGTTATATCAAACTTGCTTAGATCCACCAGAGTACGCAGCCCCATGCCCCCCCAAAGCACTGCTTTACTGCGTTATAGCCGAATTCATGTTATATCAGGTCACATTATATTGAGGTAGAGGTGTAATTTCAGTGATCAAAGCATGCAAACAAGAACAATATCTTCTATTAGTACAATATATATGGGCATAATTTTAAAATCCTGTAGGTAATTCTTTGTTCCCTTATCATTTTCCATCTGTAGATCTTAAAGACTTTACAAAGCAAACAGTTTCTCCGTCTGTAAAAACCAATGAAGCACAGATTACGTGATTTGCCTAAAATCACAAAATTAGTGTTAGGAACAGAACCCAGGTCAGTGCACTAGATCAAGATACTACAAATTTTACATGTCAGATCTGTCCCCTTCTTTCCTCCTCCCCACTTTTACAATGCCACCCATAAGAAAGGATTTGACACATCCATAGCCTTTAGAGAAAGTCAGCTGAAGTGCCATTGATGATAGCTGTTGATCTTGGGGAAAGGACTATCTTCAAACAACTGGATGTTGGATTATCAGAGTGTAGTGCATCAGCCTTGTAGCCAATTCTTTAAAGTAAGCTGTGCTTTCTAAAAGCGGAGATTTGATATTGAACAATTAATGCTCAAATGGGGCCTTAAGGCAGTGAAATATCAAGACATATGCAGCTTACCTGTAGTAGTGCTGATTGCGCTGCTGCACTATGCTGCAATTCCTGCAGGGAAGACTGTGCAGCACTTTGGGTAAATCCAGGGATACCAGGAAGAGACAAGAGTCCAGGGAAAACTGTATTCCCTGGGGTTTGCAGCCCAGAAGTCAAGCTGAAATAATCAAGACATGGCAGTCATTAGGAACACTTTCAACAATATTTTATCCTAGATTTCTTATCTTGCTAAGAGCACCAGGGTTTCTAAACCTCAGTTAACTAAGTTTCTCAAACAACACACCTAAGCTGCCACCCACACAATGTTCGCATGTACAAGCCAGGACACTGGTACATACATGCAACTTGAGCATGCAAGCCAGTATCTTGTGTGCTGTTACCTGCTTGTGCATGAATATTTTGTAGGTGAAAATGTAGTGTTGGATGTTTTTCTTGACACAGAAAAGGCTAGGATATTGATGGCTATTACCTAAGTATGTCAATTGATACATATTTTAGACCCATTCTTGCAAAAACCTAGCATGTTGTAGGAGGTGCCAAGTACCCTCAATAGGGAGCTGAGGACACTCATCACCTTGCAGGATTGGACCTTATAGAAACTAGAATCCTGTACACTAGCTCCAAAATATAGACTTGCCTCCTCATTTAAATTCTAAAGACAGATGAAAATCTGCTGCTGAAGTAACCATTTAAAATATTCAAGTACTTTATAACTGTTCCTGGAAATACCATCTATGTCTAAAGTAAATAAATGTTTTGCTGAGAAAGAAATGATTTTAACCTCCTTCAGAAACAGAAACATACCCAGCCTGTGCAACAAGTGCAGAGTTGAAGTTTGAGCTAAAGGCCGAGGCAAACCCTGGCAGGACCGGAGCCGGAGATGGGGCTGTGGCAGCTGCCGGCAGCGGTGCAACTGCTGCTACTGTAGAAGATGCCTGGAGGCCAGGGTAAGAAGGGAGAGCTGGAGTGACAGTGGGTGTGTTAGAGACAGGGAAACCAGGGAAGGATGGGTTTGATGATCCCAGAGGCCCCTGGGTGACAGAAAATAGGGAAGGGACGGCACTGGATAAGTTAAGCGGAAAGGGTGGAGCAGAGACTGTTGCTGAAGCACTGAGTCCTGAGAGAACAGCTGCTGTAGAATTCACATGAGAAGCAGACACAGATGAAGCAGTTGTAGATGGAGTGGCTAACAAAGACCCTGGGACAGTGACTGGTGGTGTAAGTGCTGAGTTACCAGTAAAAGCAAAGTTACTGGTCAGAGATGTGAAGGGAGGAAGTCCATTAAACACTGGGGCAACTGGAGCAGAGGAAGCATGTGCGGCAAGGGAAATGGAGGCAAGAGAAGTGGAACTGTTTAAGGGAGCACTCAAAGAGGAGAGACCTGATAATGCTGGATTAAGGGAACTAGGTAAACTGACTGGCACTGAAGTTGCAGAGGTATATGCACGCCCAAGTGCTGACAATCCTAGCGTGCCATGAGACGGGCCAGCCGAATGAGAAGGGCCTTTGAAGGCTGAGAGAGTAGGGCTCATGGGTTCAGTTTTGACTAGAACTGGAATACCTGTGGCAGCTGGGGCTGATGAAATCTGATGCTCGGGATTAGTAGGGCTCGTACCATGCAAAAGCGCAACAGAGGCACCACAGCTGACTGGTATAACAGATTGTGAAGTGGTTAATGGTGACTGAGTTGGCAATGCTGGGGGAGTGGAACTAGGATTGGCTACAGAGGGAGATGGAAGACCCGGGAAAATGGCCAGTCCTGGCGTAGAAGAACGTTGAGGTGTAGGTGTGGCAGATGGAGTATAACATTTGTTCACAGAGGAGGCAGGAGGCTCAGAGCTTTGATTAGCAAGAGCAGATAAAGAGGCAAGCTCACTTGTCACAGCAGAAGGTAAAGCATTGATTAATGAGGTATCATTTGATGTCAGAAATCCCTTTAAGACCGATAGAATTGGATTAGGCAAGCTAAGTGGGCCAGAGATGCTAGTGGCAGGAGAGCTAGCAATTGCAGAGGGAATGGGACTAGATATCCCTTGAGGAGTGGGGGTCAAGGACAAAGGGAGGCCAGCAAAAACAGATGACAATGGAGCAGGATTATTAACTGAAGCAATTGAAGAGGTTGCAGAAAAAGGAAGGCCAGCAAATGGTGCAGAAGCAGATGCAAAAGCTTCATTAGAGGCAGGTGTGGCACATGGTGTGGAAGAAGCTTGTGGCGTTGGCGTAGCAGCAGGGATAGAAGCCAATCCAGAGAAAACTGCAGGAATAGGGATGGAGGTTGCACTATGAACAGATGTGACAGGAACACCAGGCAATGAAAGGGATTTGATGACAGATGGGGTTGAGGTCGAGGGCTGAGATGTATGGATGGAAGAGGAGACCTGCCCTGGGAAAACAGGAAGCACAGGGGTAGACATGCTCATCCCAGGGATGACTGCAGTGGCAGGTGCTAATGGATGGTTTATCGCCTTGACAGGGGATGGGGTAGCGACTGGAGTAGCAGCAGGTGTTGAAGGATTAGAACCATGAGGAGTAAAGAGCTGATTCGCTTGTGCAGAAAAAGCTGCAAAGAAACAAAACTGGTAAGAATACTTGAAACCGACAGAAATGTTTCAATTAAACATACATGCATCTTATAATTATAAAATATGATACACAAGCAGTAACTAACATATGTTTGTATCTACACAATCTACATGGAAGGCTATGAAGATAAAGTATGGAGGTATCTACATACAGATGATACATGCCCAGCAGTATACAGTAAGTAGACTACATGATTCTATGTGTCTCCCTTCAACGGTTCTCTATTACACGCACTAGCAATATGTCTAAACACTCTATAGCATTTACAGCTTCTTCATGGGCTAGTGCAGGAGAGAGTTTAGATCTTCAAACATGCTCCCAGAGATCTCTCTATGTAAGACAGGTAAACAGCTAATTCCTGCCCCTAACAGCTAGCAGCATCCATAATAGGATGAGCATTCTGCACTTGTACCATTTGCTCTCCACATGAGCTCTATATGAAGGTTTATGCTAATTCTAGAACAGGCAGAATGCCAGGATTTAGAGGTTTGTTGGAATCCAGTCCACAACTGCAGAGTACATAATTTTAGGAGAAGATTAGTTTTTATTTTATTGGTAGGTAGATTTAATTCTTTCGCTGGTTTTGATTCTGTATATCACAATCTGGACAGCAGAGGAAGTCATTAGGAGATTCACGTGTGCTACAGGTGTACTGGCTAACAATGAAACCTGCCCATAAAAACAGTCTCTAAGAAACAGTTTGTTCCACCTGAGGATCAAATATCCCATCTGCAAGTACCAATGCACTACAGCTAACACCAAGAATTTCAGTTTATATCAACCCTACAAAGTAAAATAAAGAGCGACACTTTCTGGAGGAAAGCAGGAATGAACACTAACAGATTAAATGGGAGAGAGGACACTAAATTTATGTCTGAAAGCTGGTGTCTCAGAACTCATTATGGGTCTTGAAACTCTTACTAAATGTGAGAAGCCCCATCACCTTCAATGTGGGCATTTTCATGAGTAAGGACTATTTGACCTCAACACCCCAAAATTTGTGCTAAACTGTGTTTTAACCAATTTGGAGCGCTATGTAAATACGACACAGGGATTGAGCTCTTTAATTCTAGTCACTTCTATAGCATTTTTATAACACCTTGCTCTCCCTATAAATGCTATCATGTTCTTTGTTCCCATTACTTTTAACACAATTTCCTTGCTCCATTGTGGATTAGAAATAAGACATGTTATAATCACTGGTCGTTTCCTTTAAACAACATTTATATTTTGTTTAGAAATGAATATTTTCTGTTTAACCATCAACAGAACACTGACCAAGGGGGCAAAACTCACTGCTTCTTTAACTCCATGTTATATCCTAAATTTACCTCTCTCCCCTTTAAAACCTTACGTTTTCCACCACTGAAAACTCAGCCTTAAGATCTTCGGATACTGTTTAAATTGATACAGATAAATACTATTAATATTCTGAAACTTAAACATCTTAGATATTTGCAAACAAAATGAAAAAGGTTCACTTCCGTCCTTTTCTACAAAACCAAGATCTGTGCCCCATGTCCTGGACTCTCTTTCCACAACCTCATCCTGAACTCCAAATTGAAGAATTAACTAGAGCTGTCAAAAAAAATTATTCGTGACTAATTGCACTGTTAAAGAATAATAGACCACCACTTATTTAAATATTTTTGGATGTTTTCTACATTTGCAAATATATTGATTTCAATTACAACACAGAATACAAAGTGTACAGTGGTCACTTTATATTTGTTTTTGATTAGACGTATTTGCACTGTAAAAACAAAAATAGTATTTTTCAATTCACTGTAGTGCAATCTCTTTATCATGAAAGTTGAACTTACAAATGTAGAATTATGTACAAAAAAACTGCATTCAAAAATAAAACAATGTAAAAGTTTAGAGCCTGCAAGTCCACTCAGTTCTACTTCTTGTTCAGGCAATCGCTCTGACAAACAAGTTTGTTTGCGTTTGCAGGAGATAATGCTGCCCACTTCTTGTTTACAATGTCACATGAAAGTGAGAACAGGCATTCTCATGGCACTGTTGTAGCTGGTGTCGCAAGATATTTACATGCCAGATGCACTAAAGATTCATATGTCCCTTCATGCTTGAACCACCGTTCTAGGGGACATGTGTCCATGCTGATGACGGGTTCTGCTCAATAACAATCCAAAGCAGTGTGCAGAAGGTTGGTTTTCTTTTTTGGTGGTTCAGGTTCTGTAGTTTCCACATTGGAGTGTTGGTCTTTTAAGACTTCTGAAACCATGCTCCACATCTCGTCCCTCTCAGATTTTGGAAGGTTCTTCAGATTCTTAAACCTTGGGTCAAGTGCCGTATCTATCTTTAGAAATCTCACATTGGTACCTTCGCATTTTGTCAAATTTGCAGTGAAAATGTTCTTAAAATGAACAAAGTGTGTTGGGTCACCATCCAAAATGGCTATAACATGAAATATATGGCAGAATGCAGGTAAAACAGAGCAGAGGACATATAATTCTCCCCCAAGGAGTTCAGTCACAAATTTAATTAATGCATTATTTTTTTAACGAGCGTCATCAGCATGGAAGCATGTCCTCCGGAATGGTGGTCGAAGCATGAAGGGGCATATGAACGTTTAGCATATCTGGCAAGGAAATAAATTGCAATGCCGACTACAAAAGTGTCATGCAAATGCCTGTTCTCACTTTCTGGTGACATTGTAAATAAGAAGAGGGCAGCATTATCTCCTGTAAATGTAAACAAACTTGTTTGTCTTAGCGATTGGCTGAACAAGAAGTAGGACTGAGTGGACTTGTAGGCTCTGAAGTTTTACACTGTTTTGTTTTTGAATGCAGTTATGTAACCAAAAATAAAAATGTACATTTGTAAGTTGCACTTTTAAGACAGACTGCACTATGGTATGTGTATGAAGTGAATTCAAAAATATTATTTATTTTGTTTGTCATTTTTACAGTGCAATTATTTTTAATAAAAAATATATACTTTATTTCAATTACAACACAGAATACAGTATATGAAAATGTAGCACAACATCCAAAATATTTAATAAATTTCAATTGGTATTCTATTAATTATGATTTTTTAATCGCTATTATTATTATTATTATTTAGTTAATCACGAGTTAACTGCAATTAATCGACAATTCTAGAATTAACTAATGATCACAGTTCTTGGCTCTGACCCATTAAAGTTGGTATCAGAGAAATTTAGGTTCAAGATAGCCAAGGACTGTTGTTGGTATTCTGGTTTTCAGTGAGGATGTTGTCCTTTTAATTGTATTGATTTACCTGTGTATCTGTCATAAGCGTATATCTAAGTGTGTCTTTAAGTAGCAAAATTCCTGAGCAACTACGCCTGGGCACAGAGGATGGAGACAAAAACAGACAGAGAACATTCTCCTGGAATTTTTAATGTTAGCTCCTTTAACTTGCCCATTTTACTTTGTTTTGGTTACTTGCTTGTGTGCATAACAGAAGACAAATTCAGCTTGAAAAAGGTTCAAGTTATTTTGTTTTTAGTTTCTGCCACATAATAGGAATGGCACAAGTAGCAACAATAAAATCTTCCCCACATACTGGATTTAAACAAGTTACAAGCTGTGAACATATTGTGCAATCAGCAAAATTTGGTGGTAGTGCATTCAAATCTCCCACTGTCACTTACATACACAAAAATCCTACTTGATCAGGCCCCAGATTAGGTAAAAAGCAATTTTTTCAGCAACTGAAAAACAGTTGCTAATAATGAATTTCCGTGCACTGCATTTTTAAGAGTATTTTGCCTTAGTTGTTTGCTATAGTATCTGGACAAATATGCACACAATTAAAAATACAAAATATGAGTGTTCATTCAGATTAAATAAAAAATCTTGAGGCTTAAAAATCATTTACAACTTTCTGAAAGGAATGCGTTAAATTGCATCAAAATACAGCAGATTTTCCCTGAAGAGCTGCACTTTACCTTGATTTTGGGAAGGTTTTGCCTGATTGGAAAGGTCTTCGTTTTCTATGTAGAGAACAACAGTATTTAAGGACAGAACAAGTTCAGAAATAAGTTATCCATACTCACATTTAAACATTTGTTTATGCCAACATTTATACAGACAAACATGCTTTACCTGATCCCACTTGACTAGTGGTATATGGTGGAGGAGCGGGTAAGCTTGGTGCTAGGACACTGGCCATTGGAACTAGACCAGCATTGTTGTAAGCACCTAAAAAAACCCAAACACCACACATATGCATCAAACAAAAGTCAATAAATACAAACAGATGATTTAAGAGTTGACTAGTCAGTATTATTCTGTTAAAAGGATACTTTCAAGGCTCTAAAATGTTCCCTTGTTAGTTAAAGCAAAAGCACTTAACCCTCCAGGCTGCACAGGATGAGAGGCATGTGTTCCAATGTAAGTTTTAGTTAGGGCAGCTCTCTGATGGCTCATAAGACAGTGTCAACGGAAGACTGAGATAAATGGATTTCTTGCTCTCTGAAGCAATCTGGGAGAGCAAAATTCTTGCCCCTTTCAATTCCATGCTGTCTTACAAGAAAAGAGATGGGAGAAAGGAATGATACAAAATGCATATGTGGGTCACAGTATTTATTGCTGTTGTTCCCACCCTAATAACTCCCACCCCAAGGCTGTGACAAACCTTGTTTTTGGAGGGTTGATAATAAAAAACCCACCAACACTGGCAAGGAGATTTACATGAGAGAGTCCTTTCTAGGTAAATGTCATACTTTGGAACCGTCATCCTTCAACATCTCTTTAAATGATAAGGTACTAAACTGGAATAGCAGGTGATTTTGATAGATTAGGTATAGTAAATGTTTCCTAACATAAAAATAGCTTCCTTATTTTCCTATAATGTATAGTAACTGACACACGCTGTTGTATTGTTTTAGCGCTTAGTTACTGCAGTGAAGAGGGACATCAGAGCTTATATAAAAATATGTATCCACACCCCCACAAAGAGTGTGAAAAACATACACACAAATTCACATATATAAGATACAGACAGCACTATCAACACCACTCAAAACAGGGAAAGGAGCTTTTGCACATCAAGTAACTTCCGATATGCGCACTTTTCATTCATGCTACAGGTATTAAAACTCTTTGCATGACTGTTTATGGCAAAAATCTAAGGAGCAGTTTACATTCACTGAGGGTGTAGGGATATTAAAGAAGGTACTAACAGTGATTCCCCCAAGTGACAATGACACCCCCCCCAGTGTCACCAAATAGAAAAATTTTAGTTCTTCCGTTAAACTTGTAAGCTCCTGTCTACAGAAAACATTGATTCTATCTGTCCTGTGAAAGATACTCTCTTACTATTTAAAACTTAAAACAAGTTAATTGACTTTCTTCTTGATGTAAACACTATGCCAGCCTTAAGCTGTAATTGATACAAATGTAAACAAATAGACCCCCATCCTGTGTGATTACAGGCCAGGAGTTCTCATATGAATTAACACACACCCCGAAAGCGTGGAGATAGTAAATTAAAATATAGTTAAGATATGGAATGTATGTTGATGAATGCTTGATGTGCATGAATGGTTAGGGAGTGCCAGCCTAGAAAGGGAGTATCATCAGCTGAAGAATGTTTCCAGAGCACCAGACAACCCCCGGAGGGTAAACTGGGATCCACCCCAACACCTGGAAGGATGAAAAACACAAACTTTGGACAGTGTAAAGCCACCAGGAATGTGCCATCTGCTGATTGAGTCAGCAACAGCAGGATGAAACAGCTCCCATAGACTAAAATAGGAATTAATTCCTATAAGAATGAACTCCAAAGACTGAGGACTTAGAGTCTCTGGTTCTGCTGCCAGCCTCCAGGAGCATCAGATGCATCTGACACAGACTTGGCTCCATACCTGGCCAGTAACTTGGCATGAGCAACTTCTAGGCTGCTAACTATAACACCTATACAGAACTTGAATGAATGATCGTGTGAATGAAATACATACATATTGTATGTATGTATGTATAATGAATAAGTAGTAATAGGAATTAGTCAAACAACGTTGTTTACTTTTGCCTTTTGCTTTATTATTATATTTACAATAAATGTGGCATCTTTGCCTTATCCCTCTTAATAAGATCCTGCTGATTTTTATTATATTGGTATAACAAGGGGACAAACACTCCCCACTGTTATATACCAAAATACACATAAGGTTTGCTCATGGCTTAAAAACAGTCAAGGGAAGCAAGGCTCAGTTCACTTTATTTACTAACTAATTACAATGCAGTTTCTTAACGCAGTGTAGCATTTGATGAAAGGAGCTTAAAGCAACTGAAATAAACTGACTTCTGCTTGATGATGTGGTCTTTGCCTTCAAGGATACATCTACACAGCCTGGGGCAGCGAGCCTCTGAACCCAGGGTGACAGACTCAGACTCACAGGGCTTGTGCTACCACACTACAAATAGCTTGTAGATGTTGTGGCTCAGGCTAGAGCTCATGCTCTGAAGCCCAGAGAAGGAAGTGGGCTTCAGAGCCCAAGTTCTAGCCCAAACTGTAATTTAAAAGCAGTCTACACAGCTATACTGAATGGGGTAGCATGAGCCCAAGTCCGTTGGCTTTGCACTGGCTTTGCAAACGTTCCCTAAAAGGGACAGCATATCTTTTTCATGGCCAGATTCAAACAACACATCCGGCTTCCCAATAACAAACTCAGTATTGGTTTTTATGATACAGAAGTCAAATATTTATATTCAATTGAATTCTAAGAACCTCATAGTTATCATCCTCATCTTTTCTGAAATGCATGCCATCTCCAGTAATAAGAGATTCTATGATCAGAACGGCATTGACAGTTCTCTGAATGATGCAAAAGCCAGAAAAGAAGCCAATACACTCATCATATTGGCTCTACAATGATAACAGGAGAAGTTAGAGCTAGGACCCAGATTACACATAGGGAGCACAGTCAACTAAAAAGGTAACTATGGTCAGAAACGTATCACCACACTAGAACTTTTTTAAAAGAAAACAAATAGATCAAATAATACGATCAAGCTAAAGCATAAAGAAGCCTTACTTGGTGCAATAGTTGCATGTGGCCGGCATGGTGGGATGGGGTATGGAACAGGTTTGTGTGGGTTGTACGTTGCCGGGGCCTACATTAAAAGAAGTGAAAAAGCATTAAGTAATATGTTTCTCCTCCAAAATATATAGCATTTAGATGCTTAGATACTGTACAGGTCATTGTTACTTATCCTGGGAAAGAGAATTTGCTGTATCAAATCACATTGCTGACTCATTATGTTTGCTACCCTGTCTCTAAAGCTGCCAATACTTGAATGCTTCTAAAGAAGGTGAAATACTGTGTTGTAACAACATACTTGTGTAACATAGCAATAGGAGAGGAAAAAAGGAAAGTCTTTGCTTATCCATGCAACTTTCATGCCCTGAAGCATTGGATTCTATTTCCCTTCTCTTAATTTGCACAACCACAAATGTAAACTATGGCCATAAAATTATCCAGTCCTTAAAATAAAATTAAAAATACAGCCACTAGATTGGGAAACACGTGGAAACAGAAGTTCCAGTCATACATTTCTGCAATACTTCTCGACTCACACTGAAAACATCAGTTTCAGTACTTTGCTGTCTATTTTTTTTAAACAAGTTTTATTTTTAAATCAGAAATTTAGATGTGTTGCCACAGAATAAATTTCCTCATAAAACACTTTATTACAGGAGTTGTGTATTAGATTTTGATGTGGAAAAGCCTCACAGCTCATGAAGCAAAGCCAGAATGGCTGCTAAAACTTCTAGACCAGGTCATGATGGAACTACGGGAACCAGCTTGGCTTTCCTTACTAGCCTAGTTAATATTGTGTCCTAGAATGCATGTATATTGTAGTGAATGGAAGCCCCTGAAGAATTTATTTCTTTATAGTTAATAAAATTATAGAAATACTGGAACACTGCATAGCATTCTTATTACAGTTAAGAAGCTTAAGTAAAGGCATCAATACTTAATGACTAGAAAGTAGAGATGCAGCTTCCTCATACCTTCTTCCAGTCTTTTTATTTTCTAGTGATATGACAGCATTTCATGAGGAAAAAAAAAAAATCATAAGGCTTAAGACGTACTGGTTTGGATGGTCCAAGTATACGGGCTGCAATTCCCTTCCCTTCATTAGTACATTCTTCAGTCTCCTTTTTGATAGGCGTTCCCTAAGACATAAAACCCATCGTTTATTAAGCATTTTATTTAGAAATAAATAGGAGAAAGCCGAAATAAAGATTTTCACCTTAGTCTTATTCTGAATAATATTCAAATTCACAGCTATTCTGATAGTCTCAATTAATCACACATTCCAAAATACAGAACTGTGTTCTGGATTTGTTGCATCACAATTAAGAAAGTTTGAATTAGGCTGCATTATAACGTTGGGCTTTTGTATGCAGAAGTATATTAAATAGTCACAGTTTTTGCTACACCTGGAATTCTGCATTCAATTCTGGGGTCCTCACCACCAGAAAGACTAGATATAAGGAGTTCACAGACAACATTTAGCATAGGACATTTAAAACTGAACTAAGACTAGTATACGTATTGTAGAGACCAATCCCATATTATGTCAAAAAGTTAATCACTCTACTAATAAGCCTTTTACACCTTTAGTTTCCATGATTCTGTACAGCATGTTTTTGGCACAAGTTTTCCTATCTATTTCTTGTATAAAAGGATGTCACACATAGAACTCTGAAGGAAAGAAATCTGAGTTCTTTTTAATTGTTCACTATGAATGGTTACTGGGCAATATGTGACAAAAAGTTATTGCTTTTAATTCCACTCATGCCAAGTTGTCCTCCTTTCATTTGAATGAACAGCAGTTCAGGTATACTACAGTACATCCTAAATGAAAAGCACTTTTGAAGAACGTAAGTAGACTTCACATACTGGGAAAATTCCATTTATCCGGCTTGGTTTTCCCTTGGGATAAGGGTTTCCAGGAATCATGCCGCAGGAAGATATCATAGCATGAGGGGCTTTACAACCTCCTTTGGAAGCCTGCAACATAACCAAAGACAGTAGCATTAAAACTCTACAAATTCAGATAGTATTGCATTATTCAGTGTCTGAAATTCAGCACTTTTAAAATGAGACAAATTGTGATATTCAGCTATATTATATATTAATGAATATACCTATATGGAAATCCAGATTCAAAGCCCTCCATAGCTTTGCTTACTCTATATGTTAATTCTTCCTTCCATCTACCCCTCCCCTATTCACTGCATGCTATATGCTCTATCCAGTCCCACCTTGTTTTGATGGCTCCTTTGGGCCCAGTTCTGCTCCTAGTGAAGTCAAGGACTCAGAATGACTTTAAAGAAAGTAGGACTGTGACCCTAGTCATCTCTCACATTATCATGGCTTTTTTCCTACACAACCCTTGTGTGAAAAAGTCTTCCTCTTCTTGTACAACCACCAATTATTTGCTCTCCTCCTTCACAGACTCACTTCCTTCAGATGGTCAACCAACAGTTTCCATTAGCTATTAATTATTTGGGCCCTGATCCTGCAGTGACCACATGGATGGAAATAACACAATATCAGTGAACATCTTCTAATACCTGCTCAAGAATTCTCCTGCATCTTTTCTTCTCTGACATGTTAATCCTGAACAGGTCCTCAATAAGGCGGTAATTCTGAGCATCAACAATGTTGCTACAAAGGAAACGGTTGAACAGTTACTGTCATTTCTTATACCTATCACACACACGATCAGGAACTAGCAGCTGAAAGCCCATGCAACTGCACAGGCATAGGGGAGCGTGTGTGTAAAAAAGAGAAAATGGCTGAGAAGTTAAAAATTGGATGGTGTGACAGACCCAGACCAGTGGGGTACAGGAGTCTGGTAGAGGGCAAATATACTGGTCACTGGATGAGTAGTTTTCTGTTCCCTCAGTGACCAGAGCAGGGGCTGCACTACAGTAATCAGGAACCTGCTAGAACCAACTAAGGCAGATAGGCTGATTAGAACACCTGCAGTCAATCAAAGCAGGCTAATCAGGGCACTTGAGTTTAAAAAGGAGCTCATTCCAGTCAGGCGGGGAGGAGCCAGAGGAGAGGAAGTGCATGTGTGGAGCTGGGAGCAAGAGACACAAGGAGCTGAGAGTGATCGAGTGTGCTGCTGGAGGACTAAGGAGTACAAGCACTATCAGACACCAGGAGGAAGGTCCTGTGGTGAGGATAAAAAAGGTGTTTGGAGGAGGCCATGGGGAAGTAGCCCAGGGAGCTGTAGCTGTCATGCAGCTGTTACAGGAGGTACTATAGACAGCTGCAATCCACAGAGCCCTGAGCTGGAACCCGGAGTAGAGGGCAGGCCCGGGTTCCCCCCAAACCTCCCAACTCCTGATCAGACACAGGAAGAGTTGACCCAGACTGTGCGGAAGATCACTGAGGTGAGTAAATCTGCCAATAAGCGCAGGATCCACTAAGGTAGAGAAGGAACTTTGTCACAATGGTAACAGATCACAAAATCCAGTGACGGATCAACCTGGTGATATTCTGAACCAAAAGAGCTCTCAACCGTGCTTGTAGCTGCTTCCACTACTTTACATTATCAACCAGACATTTTAGGCTTCAGTGACACACAGAGTGACATTCCTGGAATATTATATACTAATCATTTTTGATAGTGCATTATTTGTTCAAACAGTTCTCAGCAATATATTAAAGAAATATAATCTGTGCACAAACTATTATTAAACCTTTGCAGTGCTCGATTTCTCCCTCTTACAGGTCAAGAAAATAATTCAGTCTTACATATGCCACCAATGCTTATGTCTTGAAATAGGGTCTCTCAATTATTTGTAAATTAATACAATACACAGGAAAACACAAACTTGAATTTCTGAGTGGCCAAAACAGCCACGTTGAAAGGATAAGTAAAACCTAAGTTTATTGTCATAGTTCACATTAGCAGCTCTCACTCTAACTGATGCACAATTCTTATCACAGCAGCAAGGCTGCAGCTACCAGGCTTGGCACAGGCTCCTGCTCTCTACCATCTGGTGGGTTGGTGAAAGATTCCTACGGGATCAAAAAGAAGAGGCTCTTGGCAGTTACCTCCATGCTGTGGAGTGGTGATGAAACACTCCAAATGTCACATCAAAATTTAAATAAAGAAATATACCAAACAACTAACATTTTGAAGTGCAGCAGGCATTCCAATACCTGGTGTCACCGTTTTGCCTAATGAGCCTGGTAGCAGCAGCCACACTGCTGACACAGATGTTCCAGACTAGCAGCAGGGAGAGCTAATAGCAAAGAACAACTATGATTACAGTTACTTTCCATTAAAATAGATTTCTTGATAAAGGAAAATGTGGTGTAAATGGGATCATCAGGATACTGATCAAAGCTGTTAGCCACACACAAGCACAATGGTGTTAAATAAAAGCGAATCAACTTTCATTTTTTTTTCTGTTTTGTTAGTTTGTACCACAGCCATAACATGAACTTAGTATATTTTTTATGGTGTTACTATTCTGTTTTAACAGATGTTCATATCAAGAATTTACATATTAAGAAGTCCTCAAATAGGCTTTTACACTATGAACCACAGTACAAGAGTCCCCAAATATAGATTTATGTTATAGACAGATCCTGGAGCAGTTGTGTTCCATCGATAATCCCAAATGTATGTTTACATGGAAATCTTTTAAAAATTGTTCTGACCTAGCAACTGAACATGCCTATTTAAATAGGTATTTACATACTTTTAAAAATGTGAATTATTTGCCAAGTGTAAATAAATACTTAGGAAGCTTTTAAAATGCAGAAGGCATTGGGTATTGAATTGATGACAGTGAGCTAATTAGGAACAGCCTGATATGAGTTGTTGGACATGGGTGAGGCCTCATCCCTTGGGAGAGAGGATTAGAATCTGCTGACTGGAAACAGAATATCTATACTAGATAAGATGTGGGGGAGGGGGGGACATATCCCAGGGAACCATTTACAATAGACAAGACAACAATGGATAAGATAATGCCAGAACATAAAATGAGGTAAAGCGTAGTCCTACATGTACAGTGCATGATGTACAGGGATTGGTTCCTACAATGAGACTACGCCAATCCCAAAACGTGTGATACAATTGATGTATATGCAATGTACCGTGTAAATGCATATAAAGGAAGAGGTTTTCTGCGTAACTTTGGATGTGTCGTATGCCCTATACCAGGGGTTCTCAAACTGGGGGTCGGGACCCCTCAGGGGATCGTGAGGCTTTTACATGGGGGGTGTCACAAGCTGCCAGCCTCCACCCCAAACCGCGCTTTACCTCCAGCATTAAAAATGGTGTTAAATATATATAAGTGTTTTTAATTTACGGGGTGGGGGGGGCTCACACTCAGAGGCTTACTATGTGAAAGGAGTCACCAATACAAAAGTTTGAGAACCACTGCCCTATACCAACCCCCTATGCTTAAGTCTGATCAACTCAACATAGCTTTGCCATGTGCCAAATAAAGATATCTGAGTCAGACTGAATTCTTGAAAAACCAAATGGAAGAGGTGTCAGGGGAACCCGAATACACAGTTTTAACCCACCTGGACTCAAGTTTTGGCATAGTTCAGTAAGTGGAAATGAGATTGATAGGCTCTGCCAAGTTTTTAAGTGTACATCTACACTACACACTCCTTATGGAGATAAGCTACAGGCCCCCCAGTAAGATAGGTATAAACAGTAGTGTTGTCATCTAAGCAGTGCCTCAGTTTTTAGAGTAAAGAATCATTTGAATCCACAGGGTCCGTACCCTACATGGCTCTCTACACATCCAAAGTCTCCTGCTTCTCTTTTCTTGAGCGGGTCCTGCCCGAGGGTGCTCTTGGCCCCCCTCTCACCCTGGCTCTCTAGAAGTTATCATCAGGACCCTGCCCGCGCCCATCTGGCCATTGCAACAAGCCACTTTAATAGGCTGAATGCCATCCAGCTGGTCTGTCTCAGAACTGCACCCAGAAAACATCTGTACACTTGCTTCATACCATCCACTTCCTTGCCCTTGTGTCCTGCCCCAACACCAAGTTCCTGGACCTGCTGACACCAGAGGCGGGTGAGGAACCTCGGTGGGCCAGCCTGTACATCACTGTGATATCACAGCCTACTGGGGATATTAGCTGGCGGCTCTTCCATGGAGCCGTAAGTACAGGCATGTATTTGGCATTATTTACGAACTCCCGACACCTGTTCTTTTTGCAGTGAGAGGGAGACACTGGCACACATTTAATGTAGAGTGCATCAGGCTGCAGTCCCTCTTCCAGTTCCTCCAGAACCTCTTACTGAGGCACTAGCTGCACTTTCCCCCTCACTTGTTTATCCTAGCACATCCTAGCTGCAGCTCCACAACGTCATGAGACCTCCTCATAAACCTCCTTTGGGTGCTGGCCAAGATGACCAACCATCACACCAGGAGGAGGAAGCTGGACCGCAGGTGCTCTGCTACTGTGGGACCAATTTCTGGTTCCTTGTCCAATACTGGGCAGAGTTCCTCTGGGTGGTGTCCACTGACTCCTCAGACACCTTTGAGGAGCAGTGGGCATTGCTGGGGATTCTCTGCTTGGGATCCACTTCTGGATCCTTGATTTTTAACCTTTAAGCTTCACTCCTGTCTCTTTTCTCCACCAATTGTTGTTCTCAGTATTTAATTGTGGCCTGGGTTCAATGGCCCCTTTCCTTCGGTTGAGGGAGCAAGCCTTTGGCTTTGAGTGGGCTGAGGCCTGCCATCTCCCAGCAACCACAACAGGTACACGCCCAAGAAATGCCTCCCACCTCTACACTGCTAGTTTTAGGGGTGTAGTGTCCCACTGCCAGAGTCTTTCCCGCAGCACGAAACACTCAGGCAGCGGGAAAACGCTTTGGCAGCGGGGAACTGCTGGGGCATTTCCCTGCTGCTGCCCCACCTGCCAGAGCCTTTCACTGAAGCCTGTAGCTACACACCGCCCGCCCTACACGCTGCTGCCAGCGACATGCAGTGTAGACATAGCCTAAAAGGTTTTGAATACATCATTAACTTTGGCACAACAGTCAGTTTTCAATCGAGTAGCAGGGGTATTGCAGTTCAGGACAGATAAACGTAGGAAGTTTGGCAACACCTATCTCCATTATTACAAGCTACAGCTATTACTTTTTCCATTCATGAGCACCAAATCATTTTAAAGCAAGAAGGTGTTTTGCCTTAATTGTCCAAAGTGGTTCCTCTGAAACTTTCCTTTGTTTGACATATTCAGACATGAGTAAAAACAGTAACATCTCAATAAAGTAAATACAACACATAGAAGAGATACTTACGAAGCTAAGAGTTCTAGAGCAACAAGCTTGTCTTTACTAAAGGTGAAGCAGTTCAGGATATTAACCACTTTTGATGCTGGAACAGCTACCATTTTCTGCCAACATAAGTAGGGAAAACAAAAAATAAGACAGGATTCTTATTTTTAGTACAGTATGCAACTTTAAAATCTTCATGATCAGGAATTTTAATGAACAATCATCTTATACTCTCTGAGGAACAGTATTCTTATGTGCTAAGTGCTGAATACATAATAGAGCCTCAATTCGGGGAAACTGTATGCTACTGCAAAAC
This sequence comes from Chelonoidis abingdonii, assembly GCF_003597395.2. Classification (NCBI taxonomy): domain Eukaryota; kingdom Metazoa; phylum Chordata; order Testudines; family Testudinidae; genus Chelonoidis; species Chelonoidis abingdonii. The sequence goes on along the minus strand of NC_133769.1, from coordinate 318,688,425 downwards.
ATTTAAATTAGTCATAATTACCAAGAACTAGGTTATTCCCTGAGATATATGGTGCAGAAAGGGTACAATCAAGATACTCCTGACAGAAGCAGAGAGTAAGAGAAACAACACAGCATATTGCCATCATAAGAGAAAGCGGTGAAGAGGAAAGCACACAGATTATAAACTATGCCCATGCGATGAGAATACAGATGTGGTTATGGAAATTAAAACCAGAGGAAACAGACGGAGACACTTCTAAGGATTGCTCCATGAAAACATACATGTTGTAAAGCCTTCATTGCCTTTAGTTGTGGTTCAGCCCAAGAAAAGTATCGCAGTAATTCAACAATCTGAAACAGAAAAACCTACAGTTCACCTTTTATATATACACGTGTTCTGCTGACAACGTTAAATATCTTTGCTGCCACTCTACTCGTTGAGTGTGGTGGCATTTTGCTAAGCACTGTGTGCTTATACAGGCAATATTTGATCAGGTGTTATTACACAACAGTATCAGCCATTAGCCAGGATGGGCAGGGATGGTGTCCCTAGCCTCTGTTTGCCAGAAGCTGGGAACGGGCAACAGGGGATGGATCACTTGATGATTACCTGTTCTGTTCATTCCTTCTGGGGCACCTGGTATTGGCCACTGCCGGAAGACAGGATACCAGGCTAGATGGACCTTTGGTCTGACCCAGTAAGGCTTTTCTTAGGTTCTTGTTCAGTGTGGGTTTTTTTTGTTTCATCTAACACTTAAAATCCCATTGGGTAGCAAGGTAGATTTTTAGGTAATTATTTTAAACAAACACATTATATATTCTTGTTTTTATATACACAAATACCTGACCAAATATCACACATGCTAGAGTATTATAGACTTTTTTAAAAGAAGCCTTAGAGAAGATAATCATTTAATTTCAAAGAGTAGCACCCAAATTTATACACAAATATATATACAAAAAAATCCCATATTATCATCTTACTTGGCACCAAAGTAACAATCTTTACTTATAAGCTTAGAAGATAAAGACAGGTTCAAAATATCCCATTATCATCAAGGTTCTGAATTCCATGATAATTAACTATGGATATTTCCCTCCCACATGCTAAGAGCCAAAATCTGATCTCTGTTAATTGGTACAATCTGGACTCCATTATTATGTTACTCCAAATTAAAATTGGTGCAACAAAGAATTTGTCACAAATCTCCTAATTTAGTAGCAAGGCAACTAGTGAAATCTGATCTGGCTTTGCAAAGTAGGAGGAATTGTCTATGTACATGAGTGTATAGATCAAATCCTGAATTTTACATTTTCCATAACTACATAGCAGTATATAGAATATTACCTGTTCACTAGAGAAGTATCCATGCACATATTCTATAGCTTTTAATTTGTATTCAGTCAACACAGCCTGAAAGACAAAGAAAGGCATTTAGCTGACAAAAGAACAATTAAAACACACCATCTGTGAGACAAATGTATTTAAGAGAAAAACATATCTAATCCCACAAAAATTTGCATCAATTTTACTGAAAGATTTCTACACCACAGAATATTCCTTGAACAATTATGTATTTTCAAGCAGAAGGAGACTTAAAAATCTCTTTTACTTTGTTAGTTTCTGTATTAAGAAGTTCACCATATCTCTGTTTAGGTTCAGACTGGAAGAATACCATACCTCCTTTCAAGCTTTAGATACACTGGCTTAATATTAAACTCTCTAATGGCTCTTGAAACCAAGAGATGGCAATTAATTACTTCAAACTGCAGATTATATATATTCTCATTTAAGGCATTTAGTTGTATATCTTGCTTTAGTTACTTTTATGAAGAATCTAGAGCAGGGATCAGCAACCTTCAGCATGTGGCCCGCCAGGGTAAGCACCCTGACGGGCGGGGCTGGTTTGTTTACCTGTCGTGTCCACATGTTCGGCCGATGGCGGCTCCCACTGGCCGCGGTTTGCCACTCCAGGCCAATGGGGGCTGCAGGAAGCGGTGTGGGCCAAGAGATCTGCTGGCCTGTGGGAGCTGCAATCGGCCAAACCTGAGGACGCAGCACATAAACAAAGTGGCCCGGCCCACTAGGGTGCTGACCCTGGCAGACCACATGCCAAAGGTTGCCAATCCCTGATCTAGAGCCACTCACTTTGGGCATTTCTTGGGGACAGGCTGCTAGAAATATAAAGGTGGTAATTAAAATTATGGTCATGAAAGTTAGCTCTAGAGAATGCTGTGATCTTGTCAGTATTCTCTCGTTACACATGTTTAATATACACTTGTACAAAACGTAGGGAAGAAAGGTGGCGCAGTGGTTAGGGAACTGGACGGGTACTTAGGAGATTGGTTCTATTCCCCTTTCTGCCACTGACCTGCTGTAAGACCTTGTACAAATCACTTCACCCTTCTGTGCCTCTGTTTGCCCATCTATACAATGGGGATGATAATTACCTCCTTTATAAGATACTTTGAGATTTGCTGGTGAAAAATCACTACATAAGAGCAGTTATAATAATTAGGCCAGGATTTGGGGTCATGTATGAGCAAAGGGTGTTCTAACTACTCCAACAGTCCAAAACTAAAAACATTTCAGTGATCATCATTGCACAAGGGTGTCGCAACCTGGGGTAGACAATCCTGGGGCAAGTTATGCTATCTTTAGGCCCTGCACAAAGAAAATGCACCCATTATTTTTATATTAGATGTTTTTTGATACAATGATATCTGTTAGATGTCTAAGCTTATGGCCCATGGCAAGATCTTCAGAACTAGAGGCAATATTATTTCAGTGCATTGCTACCTAGCAAACATAACTATTCTGTTGTGAAACTCAACAATTAAGTTGTTAAATCCTGCTTAACCATAACAAAAGTAATCACGCTGGCTTTATTCCCTCAAGAAGTTAAAAGAAAAAGTAGAAAGGAAAGGAACATCTCCTGGTGTACAGCACATAGCCTCCTCCCCTGACCTCCAGTTCAGGCCTCTAGGGACTACAACAATAAGTGCTCTCCTCTCTGCACCATACCACTCTAGTATGATCGAGCTATTTACAAACAAAATTCATCTCTACACAAAGTTGAGGATAAATAACCTCATTCTTTCTGAACTCCTGCATTCCTATTCCTCTGCTTCCATTTAAAAAGTTATTTCCAGAAATCAAGACATCATCATAACATGTGGTATGTTTGAAGGAAGTGAAAATAGGTTGCAAGTCGTAGAATGATACCAGTATCTCTTTTGTGTTGTTGTTAAGATTCTGGAAGATTCTTATTGGACTTATACTATGTCCAAATATCTAGGAGGATCACATAAAATTTCAAAATATTACACATCCACACATCTGAAAAATCTTGTTTCATATTTTTATTCAAATACAGTTCTGAACTTGCTCCCAGAACTTTGTTTTTATTTACAGTAGAACCCACTATATCCTAGGCGCTTTAAAAACAGTAAAAAAAGGTCTGTGCTTGAAGGAGTTTAGTCTCAGGACAGAAACAGACTGACAAGGAAAGAGTCACTGTAAGTAGCTCAGCAGAAGTGGTTCATATGGATAGGGGGCTGTGTGGAAGAAGGCAGGGAAATGGTTGTGTAATAAGACAAATGGGTCAACAAGGCTGAGAGCACTAGCAGAGCGGAGATGGGCAACATGAAACTTGACAGAGGAGCAAAGTTACGCAGAGATTTACAGGAGGTGACAAGACGCTTAAGTTTAATGCAACAGCAGACAGGGGACCAGTGGAGGGATTCAAAGGTAAGAGTTATCGGATCAAATACTTGTGTTCCAGAGATCAGTGATGGGATTCTGAACAAAAAGGTTTGGCTGCAGGGATGGAAAAGAATAGAATGGAACTTCAGGGTTCTGAAAAGGCAGCAGCAGGAGGATTCAGATATGGCCTTAATATGCGAGGGAGCAGAAGTCAAACAGTCACAAGATTATAGGCCTGAGAAATGGTGAGCATGTTGCTGACAATGATGAGGAACTTCTGTTTTGGGCATATTCAATTGGAGATGACAAGGCATCCAAGGAGAGAGATATGATTGGAGGGAAGGTGATAGTGGTGAAGCTATATCTACAGGTTATCAGCATAAAGATGATGCCTGGTGTCATGGGAGCCAATGACTCGGATCGCTTCTTTAAAAGGACTGAACAGTTTCATAAGGAACAATACATCAGTTTGTGTTTTCACAGATTGCAGGTAGAGGCTCAGGTTATGTCTGTACTACAAATTACTTCAGTATAATTTACATCGCTCAGCGGTGTGAATAATCCACATCCCTGCCCAATATAAGTTATACTGACCTTAGCACTGGTATGGACAGTGCTATGCTGGCATGAGAACTTCTTCCGCCTACTGCCTTTCACGAAGGCTGGTGTTATTAAGATGACCAGCTTAGAGCATCTTCACAAGAAGTGCTACAATGGCGCAGCTGCACCACTGTAGCTGCTGTAGAGTAGACTGAGGGCTTGGCTACACTCGAAACTCCAAAGCGCTGCCGCAAGAGCGCTCCCGTGGCAGCGCTTTGAAGTGCGAGTGTGGTCGCTCACCAGCGCTGGGAGAGAGCTCTCCCAGCACTGCAGGTACTCCACCTCCCCGTGGGGATTAGCTTACAGCACTGGGAGCCGCGCTCCCAGCGCTGGGGCACTGTTTACACTGGCGCTTTACAGCGCTGTAACTTGCTGAGCTCAGGGGGGTGTTTTTCACATCCCTGAGCGAGAAAGTTGCAGCACTGTAAAGCGCCAGTGTAGCCAAGGCCATAGCCTCAGACACATCACACAGTTGCTCAAGTTCTTTTCCAGTTAGGAATAAGTTACTCAAGATACAGCTCAAGCATTAGACTGTGTCCTTAATTACACCCCAGCACTTGGAAGCCAGCATAATTATGTATGGTCTCAAGTAGCATTCTAAAGCCACAACTCTTTGAGAAAAAAAATAAATCTCAGTGATATTGTTACAGCTTTAGACTAGCAGTAAATGCTGCACATTGGTAACTCCCGTTGAAAACAAAAGAAATTGAAAGGATATATTCAGGGGAAGAATGAAGTGATATTTGTGCCAAAATAGGTTGCTGTTCAATTACAGATCACATTTTAAATTATTTATTTGCAGTTTCATAATAAAAGGATACAAGAATTATTTGTCATTGTGGTACAGAGCTGTTCTTAAAATTTTTACACATGTGGTTCTAGTCAGTCAATGGGCCTACTCATCAATAATTTACTAGAAAGGGACTTGGATTGTAGGTACAGTACTTACAAGAGATAGGGGTAACCTTTCTTTCATTCACATGTTCAGAGCTAAATTGCTAACAGTTTGAGTAACAATAGCATGATAAAACTTGTATTTAAGGTATTTTAAGTTAAACCAAAAAGCAGTTGGTATCTCTAAAATATAACTCAGAAAACTGAATTTTATTTAATGGGAGGCTATGTGAAAAATTAATACTGACCAAAAAAAATTACTATTGTTACAAGTAGCATACGACATCTAAAACACTACAGGAAGCTGAGGTTTCCTTTCGTCGGCATGAACCTTTCACATAATGAAAAGAAGAGAGAATATATTTTTAAAATAATAAAATAAAATTGCAAAAATTTACATGTGAATTCAGGGAGACGCACAGTGTCTGATACTTCAAATACATTTTTAAAAGTTGACTAGATTTCAAGTTCACCCTGAATACTTACCCTCTCATACACATATATACCACTTAACTGCTTCTACCGTGCCTTCAGTACTAGGATCTGAAATCACTTACAAATAATTCGTTGACTCACAACATATCTAATGTTGGGACATGTTAATCCCATTTGACAGATTAGGAAATGGAGGCAAAGTTAAGCAACTAGATCATCAGCAGTTAGCTCAGCAGAAAATTCCAGTAGAACACTTCAGGCTAGCGGTTTGTCAGACAAGTGAATGTTTAACCTACTTTTAAAGATTAGAGACCCACATTTAATTTAATCAACTAGCAAGCTATTTTTAAAATTGCACTTTTTATGAATTTCTTCTATTACCATTGATCAAAAATATTTGCTGAGGAAGATTTAGCCTTATACCCATATGTCACTAGCACTAGGTAAAATTTGATTTTTCAAAGCATTATATCCTCTAAACGAATTGCCATTTCAAGATTTACAAAAAAAAATAATAAAAATGCCAATTTAGGCAGGGCCTTTCACTAATGGGATAACAAATTAATTCAATGTATGATTAACTTTTAGGGGTGCTCTTTTAAGATACTGAATTAATTTTACTTGCAATCAAAAACTGTATTTAAACATGAAACTGGATCTTGCTGCCACTTTAAAAACAACTCAACTCTAAACTGAACAACTATTGAGGTACAAATGTATATTTAAAAGATAACGTGTGGGAAATAGATAAAAATAAGATGTATTACATATAAAGACAAATACATGTCAGTGTTAAGCTAAATTCCACATGTAATAGTAGAAATATTCAACTTTCCAACTACCTTCTATCCCATGAATTTTTAGCTTAATATAAAACTTTACAAACATATTCCTTAAATCTGGTCAAGGAAGAAAGTGATGCAAATTTAAAATATACCTACAATAAATGGGTCATTTTGGTGTTCCTTACATCTTCATCACATCTGGGATGAGAATGCAAGCTATAGAACAGGCTAGTCCACTTAAATAATTTAAAGTTCACCAGTATTAAACATAAATGTGTTGACAGAGCATGATCCAGTTTAATATTAAAATGCTTGTCATTTAGTCTCTGTTTTCTGAATAAATGAAAAGCATTCGAAAACTTGTTCATATGTGACCAAAAGTCAGGGAGGGATTACATATGCTTTAAAAAAAAAAAAGCCCCACAAAATGCACAATATCACATTAATATTGAAACCTTTATAATATGTTTAACTTCCATAAAACCTTTCATCTAAGAATCTCACAGCACTTTAGAGACATGAATGAACTAAGTCCCATTGCATGCCTCGTTCCACTTAAAGACTGAGGGCTTGGCTACACTTCCCGGAGGATCCACATGTGGCGATAGATGCATCGGTGGTCGATTTAGCAGGTCTACTGAAGCCCCGCTAAATCGCTCTCCCATTGACTCCTGTACTCCACCTAAACGAGAAGTGCAAGAGGAGTCGACAGGAGAGCCTCTTCCATCGACATAGCGTAGTGTGGACCCCACGGTAAGTAGATCTAAGTACGTCAACTTCATCTACGTTAGTCACATAGCTGAAGTTTCATAACTTAGATCGATTCCCCCCCCCGCCGTGTAGACAAGGCCTAAGTAACTAGATAGACACTGCACAGGAACTCTAGAACAGCAAGAAATATAGACAGCAGAGCTGCATTTTCACCCTCATGCTTTAACTATACAATACAATATATGCTACTTACAAGTCCAGAACAAAGTAACTTAAAACAGTGATTTTCAACCTGTGGCACTGAGCTCAGGGGTCCGCTGACTATATCTGAGAGGTCCACAAAAGGCTGTCAACTTACAACAGTGGTTTTCAACATGTAGTCCACAGACCCCTAGAGATCTGCAGACTAAGATTTCCAACTCCATTTGAAATTTTTTAGGAGTCTGCAAATGAAGAAAGGTTGAACCCACTTTAAAAAAAAAATCTATTACACAGTTATATTTTTAAACTTTTATGAATTAGTCAAGTTTCAACACAATCTCAAGAGATTGAATCTCTCTGCCATGGGGCATGCAGATGGAAACAAACATGCCACACAAGATGAGTCTCAACTAGACTAAATTTGGTTTACATTCAGCAAAAACTAGTATGTCTTATCAGCATATCATTCTGCTCTTTGAAGAGCGGGCAATAATTTAATTTTTACTGCCTTCCAGAAGGAACAACAATTAAGGCAAACAGTGTTTAACCAACTTTACTCCAGCAAGGAGTTTTGCATTTACACAATTAAACCAAACATGTAAAAAGATAAGTTACCTTTCTAATTTCATCAAGCACGGTCTCAAATGATTTCTTATCCATCTTTACTTGTTCATCCAATGTAGATTTTTATTTAAAGAAAAAGTACATCCAGGCAAGACTCTTTACTGCAGAAGCGTCTTTTTTATTGTAGAAGAAAAGCACCGAAAAGAGACACTTTACAGAGATGGGGGGGAAAAAAAACCCTTTAAAACACGAACAAGAAAAAGGGTCAGGGCACGGGGATGCGACTCTTTTGGACAGCGGTGCGGATTTCAATCACGATATAAATGCTTGGTCCAATGCACAGTTCAGCAGGAGACGGGGCTTAACGCTCCTTGCCTCGGAACTAGCAGATTAAGCGCGGGGCTGGGGGAGTTACATGGTTTTGTGACGACGGGGGAAGAAACGGGACGAAGAACAAACAGAGCAGCCGAGGAGCAGAGAGAGGGAACCCCTGATAGGGGGGTGAGAAGCGGGACAGCGCCCGGCTCAGGTGCCGCTGGACACACGGGGCTGTGCAGCAGCCGCAGTCTCTTGCCGCTCCTGTCAGCGCGCGGCCCTCAGGCCCGGTAGCCCCCGGGCTCCCCCGCTGCCCATCGCCTGCAAAGCTCCCGGCTCTTTGTTACCAGCAGCAACAGAAGCCACCGCGCTACCGCGGCTCCGGACCTGGCAGAGCCAACCCCCAGCCCGCGCCGCCGGCGCAAGCGAGCCCTGCACGAGCAATAACCATCGGCGACGAGGTTCCTCCTCGCCACTGAGGTCCACAATGCCCATGAATCGCACCCCAGTGACATCATCAACCAACGTCCATTGTATCTCTCAGAGGACCCCTCACGCGCCAGAAACCCCAACAGTAAGTCGACTGAGTAGAATGCCTGAATCCGGGAGGAATGGCCCTCTGTTGCAGCGATCATCAGCCTAGCTCCTGTGCTCCCAGCATCCTGCCGAAAGGCCTGGTATCGATTGTTTAAAAATTCCTGGATACCGGAGAGTGTTCTCCTGCGCTCAGGCACTCAGATGGACAACCCCAAAGTGTGACAAAGCTGCAGTCTCCCAGGCAGGAAGCCATAGGAGCCGTGACTCTGCCCGGAGCGTCCCATAGCAGGCCCGGCTCGCGCGCGCTGAGGGGCGGGGTCTCCTGCTGACGTGAGCCACCAACGGCTCCGGGGTGGGGGCGGGGGAGACCGAGCTCCGGCGTTGACGTTGTCCGGGCTCGATGAAGCTGCGCGGTAGGCCCGGTGTGGCGGTTGCCATGGGCAGCGCGGTGGTAGCGCTGCTGGTTTTCTATTGCGCGCTCTCGGGATCCCAGGTGGGTCTGGGCGGAGGGTCCTGCTACAGGTGGGTGGGGTGAGCTTGGGCCCCCTGTGTCTGCTGGCTCCGTACCCCCCGCCCGTCTTCCGTGTCCTTCATCCCACCTGGGCCACAGGTGCGATGGGGGGCTGGGCCACGGGCGTGGGCAGGAGATGGCTGCTGGAGGAAGGGGGAGCCCGCTCCTTCTTCTCTGTCTCTTCCCAAGCCAAACCCTCTCCCTCTCCCACCTTGTCTGTCTCGCCCTCGCAACGAGCTGAACTTGGTTCTCTGTTCCCAGCTCCTGGTTCGTGGTTCCTAGTTAACTTAGTCAAAAGGCAACGTTATTTTAAAATGTATCCGTGTAAGAGGCAGTTTTTAGAAATGTCATCTAATGAATGTGAATAATGTAAACTACTCATTACTAATCCAGTAAGAAGCTGGGTGTTGACTGGCTGTGTGCGACAGTATAAGCCTCAGGTCACCTAATAGTTGTGTCCCTGCAATAGCCTGTTCTGAAGGAGCTGGGGCACCTCGCTCACTGACCCCAAAGCTTTGTTCCTGTGCAGTGTGCTGTTGCATAGCACCCCATATCACTTCCATAGTATAAGTGGTGATGGAATAAGGAACTGGATTTGACTGGCTGTGCATGACAAACTGTTTCCCAGGTCACCTAAAGTGACACATCGCCACAATCATCTGAGTGTTCGGAAGGAGCTGGGTGATGCTGCCACTCACTGACCTGAAGCTTTGTTCTTGAGCAGCATGTTGCTACTTGTTATGCCCTCACCTCATTTCCATATTGTAAACAGTACTTGAATAGGGAACTGGATTTTGGCTGTATGTGATTAAAATAAGTCTTTGGTCACCCTAAGTGATATGCCCCCACAACCATTAAGCTGTTCTAATGTAGCTGAGACATGGAACTGTCTTACTTGAAACTTTTATGGTGCAAAAAATTCTGGCCTATTTCCCCTTCCCCCCCACCCCCACACAATCTCTCGTGAAATAGGCTGCAGTTTTTGCAATGAGTTTCAAGTAAGGTAGGTCCATGGGTCAGCTGCATCAAAACAACTTAATGGTTGTGGGGACATGTCACTTAATGTGACCAAAACCTTATTTGAAAACCTACAGCCAGTCAAAATCCAATTCCCTAAGCAAGCACTGTTTACAGTATGAAGTAGGATGAGCACATAAGAGATGGCAGTAGTTAGAGTTTGCTGTCAATCGGGGGGGAAGTATCTGGTGGGGTCCTGCAGGGGTCTGGCACTAGTCAATACTTTCAGTAATGAAATAGCTAATGGAGTGAAGAGTATGCATATAAAATTTGCAGATGACACAAAGTGGGGAGAGGTTACAAGGTATTGGAGGAAAGGAGTAGAATTCAAAATGACCTTGACAAAGTCAAGAATTGGTTGGAAATCAACAGTGTTAAATAAAGACAAGTTAAAGTATCACAGTTCATGGCAACTGCATTTGCATTCCTCCTCCATGGTCCCACGAGGGAACCCACACTAGGCTCCTGGCTCCTCATCTGTCACTTCTCTTGAGTAGAGACCCATATTTCTCTCCTTCCTAACCAGGGGTGCACAGTGAGATTTCCAGCAAGCCAAACTGCCTAATGAGGCCAGCATCTGCACTTTGTTTTCTCTTTGGAGGCTATGAACAGCGTAATTGCCTTCAATGGCAAGTTACCATATAGCCCTTTATAAGCAAGCACATTTATTCTTAAGGTGAAAGCATCATAGAGAAAACATATTAAAACAACAAAAGAACCTACATGCATACCAATAAGTGTACTACTGATCACCTTCAACTCCAACAAAGATTCTGGTAGGAGACAGTTCTTCAAACCCCACAAAAGGGTTTTTCTGTGATTACAAGTTCATAACAACCATAGCTCAGAACCAGAATTGCTAGGAAAGTTCACTCTTTCATTGCTCTTCAGATTCCAGGAACAGGTAATCAGTAGATAGTGAGCTCCTCTGAAGAGCATAGCTTCAAAAGTCTGATTTTTTTTGCATAACTAGAGGTGGGGAAATTTGCATTCACCTCCCCCTAGCGATCCTCAGGAAAATCATTTAACACTACCCCAGTTGTCCATTCTTGTCTGGCCCATTGTTCAGTATTCTACTCTGAAGTTATTAATGCTTCCTGGGGTTTACATCCTATCTCTCCCCTAGAGAAGTACAGACAATCCTAGTCCACAGTAATACATAACCGTTTCATTTAATGCAATGGACTCAAAATGTACTTAACCTTAATTCAGGAAGGTTTCCCAAGGATATTGCAGGAAATTGCCTTATATGTCACACAAAATCCTATACATAGGAAGGAAAAATCAAATGGATAACTACAAATGAGGAATAACTGGCCAGGTGGTAGTACTGCTGAAAATGATCTGGGGGTTTTATCAGGTCACAGATTGAATATGAGTAAGACTACATTTTAGTCATGGGTATTTTTAGTAAAAGTCACGGGTGTGATGAGTTAGGTCACAGAAACCGCCTTGGGAGCTGGCATCTGATGTGCCAAAACTACCTTTGCTTAAAGGTGTTTCAGTACATTTCTTTCACAGACTGGATGCCTTCCTAGTCTGGGCACCATTCTTTCCTCTAGTACAGCCCTTGTTCCAGTTCAGGTGGTAGCTAGGGGATTCCTCATGATGGCTCCTTCTTTGTTCTGTTCCACTCATTTATGTATCTTTTGCATAATGCAGGAATCCTTTATCCCTCTCTGGGTTCCTGCCCCCTCCTTCTCAATGGAAAGACACCAGGTTAAAGATGGATTTTCGTTCAGGTGACATGATCACATGTCACTGTGAGGCCAGGTCTACACTACGCGCGAAAATCGATTTTAGATACGCAATTTCAGCTACGAGAATAGCGTAGCTGAAATCGAATATCTAAAATCAATTTACTTACCCGTCTTCACCGCGCGGGATCGATGTGCGCGGCTCGCCATGTCGATTCTGAAACTCCGTTTGTTTTGATGGAGTTCCGGAATCAATCTAAGCGCGCTCTGGGATCGATATATCCCGTCCAGATCAGACGCGATATATCAATCCCCGAGCAATCAATTTTAACGCGCCAATACAGCGCGTAGTCTAGACGGGGTGTAAGACTTCATTACCCATTTACCAGCACACAGGTAGACAGGATGACTTACAGAGCCATCTGCAGTCAGTTGTCCTGGTTAATGGGAGTCATCAAGATTCCAGACTACCATTAATGTTCCACACTTTGCATACTTACAATAGGCCCTCAGAGTTATATTTCATATTTCTAGGTTCAGATATAAGAGTGGTACATTTATACAGATAGGATGATCACACACAGTAGATTATAAGCTTTGTAATGATACCTTTTGCATGAAGCATATTCCAGTTACATTAGCATATTTTCATAAAATTATATAGAGTGCAGCATCACAACAACCAGTAAACAAAAATTCACAGCTCATGACCTGCCCATGACTTTTATTATATGCCCCTGACTAAAATGGGGGAGGGTGCCACGGGTGCTTTTGGGGGGAGGAGTTGGGGAAGGGCTTTGCGAGTGCTGGGAGAGGTGACAGGGGAGGTGTTGGCAGGGCCAGGGTAGGCTCCCTATCCAGCTCTGAGCTCCACGTGCTGCCTTGCCTCCACTCTGCCCAAGCCTCGGCTCTGCAGCACCCATTGACTGGGAACCATGGCTAATGGGAGCTGTGAGGGCGGTGCTGCTGACAGAGGCAGCATATGGAGCTAGGAGCTGAGGGAGGGAGCCCCCCTCTCCAGGTAAGCACCACTCACCCCAGCTCTGAGCCCCGCCACACCCAAACTCCTGCTGCTGGGGGGCTGAGGTGGGGAGACGGCCCCAGCAGCAGCCAGTGCACCTGGCCCAGGAGGTTACCTGAGCTGCTCAGGCAGAATCCATGACCTCTGTGACAAACATAGAGCCTTAAGTATGAGCCAGCAATGTGATTCAGTGGTAAAAAAGGCTAATACTATTTGGGGGTGTATTAGCAGGAGTGTCACATACAAGACACTGAGGAAAATGTCCTGTTCTACTCAGCAGTGGTGAGGCCTCAACCAAAGTAGTGTGCCCAGCTCTGGATGACACACTTTAAGAAAGATATGGAAAAATTAGAGCAAGTCCAGAGGAGAGAAGCAAAAATGATAAAAGGTTTAGAAAACTTGACTTAAAAGGAAAGGTGGGTAAATTTAGTCTTGAGAAAAGAAGATTGAAGGGACATGACAACAGTTTTGAAATACATTAAGGATTATAAAGAGAACAGTAATCAATTGATCTGCATGTCCACTTACATTAGGACAAGAAGTCATTGGCTTAATCTGCCACAAGGGAGATTTAGGTTAGGCATTAGGAAAAACTTTCTATCAAGATAATTAAGCACTGGATTAGGCTTCCAGGAGAGGTTGCTGAATCCCCATCATTGGATGTTTTTAAGAACAGATTAGATAAACACCTGGCAGGGATTGTCTAGGTATACTTGAGTATCTATGAAACCCTGTTACTGGCCCTTCTGCACACACATTATCGAAGGTTCTGCCTCCATGTGAATGTTTGGTGCAATAGGTGATTGTGTCAAGATTACAGACCATAAAGTGACAGACAGCACCAGATTATGCAGCAATTCTTTGCAGAAATTTATGAAGAAACTTCCTTTCTGTGCAAAGTAGGGTCTGACCATACAGATCCTTAGGAATGCTTAAATATAGGTGTCACCAATAATCAGCTCTAACAGCAACCATTGCTCAATTAATTAAAATATTATAATAAATAGCAACATCTATACTTATTTTACAGTTTCAGAGTAAACATAAACATATACAATGGATTATGCCAGTTGGGTACACATCATTTCATTAATGGTGACCCATGCATCTTATTCGTTATTGTTAAGTCTAATCACAGAAAGATTCAAAAATTTTACCCTGGGTTATTTACAGCAAAGATTTCTGTGTATGATAGCAAGTAAGTTGAAAGACAACAGGTGCATTTTGGTGGATGTGTTTCAGAGTAGTGACTTGTCTTTTTTCAAATACCATTCATTGAATATTCAAACAAAAATGCAGTTCCCCTACCACAGAAAAATACACCAACTGCCCTCCCTGTAGTACCTTTCATGTAACTTGAATATAGTATTAATATTTATAGTGTTTCAAATATTGATTGGTTCAATAGAAGTCATCAATATTATTTGTATAAACAGTAAAACTTAGCAAAACAAAAGGTCATGTCATTATACGTACAAAGTTGTTGGAATGACATACGACACTGGGAACCATTTTGTTTGTTTCCTCCACAAATTTGGTCAAATTGAGAGCTGGCATTTCTATGATGGAATTTTGGAATTAAAAAGGAAAGGAGGTAGAGATAGCCTAACTACAGATAGATTCTTCAAATTCCATTACAGTATACCTGTCTACACTGATTCCGTCTGAGTCTCACAGCAACCCAAGACACAAACTGGTTCACCCAACACAGCTGCTACTATATTACATATTCATTTAAGTAGAATGTGAGCACGCTAGTGGTGTTCACTGTTGTCTGTGTTTTAGAAGCCATCAGAAATCACTCAGAGCAGCAATATGCACTGATAGGCCTTTTATGTTTGCATATAGCTCATAAACATGATTATTGGAAGGTAACTGTGCCCATGCAGTGTCTTATCTTTATTTTTTCTTGTGTAATGAGCAAAACACACAACTCTAATAAGCACAACTGCTTTTATGTGAACAGAATTTAAAAAAAAAATTATACATTTTTCATCTAAAAACAAACCAAAGTTCCAATGGACTTCTTCATCTGTAACTATCATAATTTCTATGAAAACATTATAGCCTGATTTGCAGCAAATTCATTGAATACTGATTGTGTTGATTTTTACATGCAATATTGCATATTGTATGTTAACAGAGAAAACACACACAAAAATTGGGGCAATATATCTGTCAGATCAGAAATAAAAATTTGCCTGTGGAAGGGGCATAACCTCATCTCTTCATAATGAAATAACTGTTTCAGGGACTTGTCTCTGGGTAACTCAATACGTATTTTGTCCCGTACAGCCAGTCAAAAGCCAGCACCTTATTCACACACTATGTACAATACGGAACTGGGGTGGGGATTTGACGAGTGGTAGTATATTGCTGAAGAACAAATCCTTGGTTTGGCAAGTGGCATAGAATCATAAAACCACTGGGTTAAAAGAGACCTCAAGGGTCATCTGGTCTAACTCCTGGCATGTCTCAGCTACTTCAGAACAATCTGACAGTTGTGGAGATATGTCGCTTGAGGTGACCCAAACTGAATTATCTCACGTATAGTTTGTCAAAACCCAGCTCCTTATTTAAGCCCTATGTACAATATGGAACGGGTGGGGAAGCATAAAGCCCAAGAACAAACCTTGTGGTTGGCAAGGGGCATATCCCAGCTCCTTCAGAACATCCTGACAGTCGCTGGGCCATGTCACCTGAAGTGACCTGAGACACTTTTTGTCATATACAGTCAGTCAAATTCCTTCTCCTTATTCAAGCAGTGTGGAATAGGAGTAACATGTGGCAGCATATTGTGTAACAACAAAGCTTCAGGTTGGCGAGTGGGATGTCCCAGCTTCTTCAGAGCAGTCTGATGATCACAGGGACATGTCACTTGGGATAACCCGAAACACATTGTAGAGCCAATCAAAACCCGATTCCCTATTCAATCTTCATATACAAAATGGAAGTGGGTTGGGAGTGTGACATGTGGCAGCACGTTACGCACGACCAAATCCTCAGATCGGCGAGTCGCATGGCCCAGGTCCTTCAGAACAGCCTGATAGTCACGGGGAAGTGTGTCACTAAATGGCACTTTGTCATGTACATTAGTCAAATCCTAGTTTCCTTATTCAATCACCATTTATAAAATGGAAGTGGAGTGGAGGTATGACATTTTGCAGCATACAATGCAACAACAAAGCTTTGGGTCAGCAAGTGGGATTCCCAGCTCCTTAAGAACAGTCTGATGATCATAGGGATATGTCACTATGGGTGTCCCAAGACTCATTTATTCACATACAGTCTGTCAAAACCCACCCCCTTATTCAAACTCTGTATGATATGGAAGTGTGGTAGGGGTGTGACATGTAACAGTATATTGCACAGGAACAAAACTCGGGGTTGGGGAGTCACATGCAGGCAGTGAAAACCCAGCTCTCTGATTATTTACTTAATAAATAATTAAGGAATTATTAATTAAAATTATCAGATTGCCACTTTAATCTGATGACTTTTCTAAATATTTAATCTTACATTGATATATTTTTAAATAATGTTGGCCTTTGAATAAGGAACTGGGAACCATGAATGTGGAGCTGGTACCACAAATAAGGAACTGGGAGTAAGGAATCAGCTTTAACCTTGTGTCTCTCCCTCTTTTCCCTTAATTAAGAAAAAAAATACCAGCTATATTACAGTAAAGGGTGAGGTGTTAGAAAATATTTTCTCTCTCTTTGTTACTTCTACTATATTTTTAATCAGATGTCTGCAAGTCTGACTTTTATTAGGAGAATGCCAAATTAAGCAGCCATAGAATTGCAGAGTCCAGAGGGCCCTGATTGAAATGGATGGGACAAGTCTCCCCATCCCTCCAAATGCTGGTAGATGATGCAGACAATTTATGCTTGGCTCACATTTGAGTTTTTCTCTGTGACTGTAAGGGCTAGAACATACATTTTATATATATAGTATACATATAAAGGTCAGATTCTGGAGCACAGTTCTATGGTAAGGAGATAAATTATGTAGCAGATCCCATTGTCATGGAATCATGGAGTGTCCAGGGCCCTGCATATTCCTTTTTCTTTTTCTTGAATTAATGCTTTGCCCTCCTGATCTGCCTATGTTCACAGGAGTCTGGCTTTTATCCTCTTTTTTCACTTCCCTGCTCATTCCTTCTCTCCCTGTGTTTCAACCTATTCCTCTCTTTGTGCTTTCTCTTTGCCACACTCATTCTCTCTGTACTTTGTTTTCCCTTTTCTGGCCCCTCCTTAAACTAAGTCCCCCTCCCCCCTCCCCCTTTGCTCACTTGCGCTGCACAATCCAGCATTTTATCTTTGGAGAGAGATAAAATAGATGCCTTCCCAGCTCTGCCAGGATCAGTAGCCAGCTGCATAATTGTGGCCAAGAGCCTGAGTTGCTTGCAGGTCTACTAATCAAGTGTTTCCTTAAGAGTTTTGGCTCTCCTTGTGTGTAAGGAAAGGCTGAAGGTCTCTATGGGAGGTTTCTGGGAGGGTGGCAAAATGTGTCAGACCTGGCTGGATGTGGTCTTTGAAATGCACATGTGCTCATCCTGTCTACTATCACCACCTTCATCTCCAAAGACCCATCTCTGATGCTTTCATCTATAGTAACATTCTGGTTTTATGTGTACAAGAGAGTGAGCATGATGTTGTCTTTCAGCAAAGCCCTCCAAGAGCATAAGGAGCCTACTACTAGAATAAGCCGCTAGAGATCTTCTTTAGCTTAAGTTGTAGAGAGCTGTAGGGAGCTGAAGAATTAGGATTCCAGTCCTGGCTATAGCAGAATGGAGTCACGTTGAACTCTGTGGTTGTGGCAGCAAAAGTCTTGAGATCCATTGGATGCTCTGTGATGGAGCTATCAACTACCTATTAACACACACAGATGTTATACAGTGAAGGTCCCTTGATAATGGAAACCGCTTTAGGAAATTAAATCTAGCCGCGACCCAGTTCACACAACCTCTTTAAACACAGGTGGTATGACTTGTTTCCATATTACCCAATTCAAAACTGTGTCATTGCTCAGGGTGCTTGGGGTGAATTGTCTTGAACATGATTCTGATCAACGTGGTTTAGCCAGCACATCAGGTACTGCTACTGGAAGGCTATTGTGGACACACCATCCAGAATTGTTATAAGAGTTAAGCAGTTTTTAGAAGTTTTAAAAAAGAGCTCTGACATTTTGAGTGCCAAGAACTACACAACTGGGAAACAATTGTGTAATTTTGCCTCAGTAATTCTACAGCATCCCTGTGCTCCATTTAGATACAATGCCATGTCAGAATAATATTTGTTATTGAGTAATTGGTGGATGTACACTTGATTTAATGTTTCAAGTGTGCTGATTCACTTGGCTCTAACAAGGAAGATTTATAAAGGCCCAAAAAACAGCTAGATGCATAACATCCATTGACTTTCAATGGAAATTAGACAACCAACCATCAAATTTGTGTCTTTGAAAATCTCACCCTAATAATAACTAATAAAAAGCTGAAGGATTATAGAAAGCGGAATCTCATGGAATTTAACTGTTAATGTTTTTTTACTTTTACATTTTAAGGTATTAAGAGCAATTGCTTTTTACTCCCCTTGGAGGATAGAACAACAGCTTTACAAGCTGGATGTAGGCTGGCCTAAACGTCCAGAATATTTCACTGGGCAAACATTTTGTGTTGCTGTTGACCCTCTCCATGATCTGGTCTATGTTGCACAAGTAAGTAATAGCACTGGATTTTTGTCCTTATTAGCATTATATTGTTTTTCCCGTGTGGAGTTACCATTTGCATTTATATTAAGATAATTATAACAGTTTATTGTATTAAATTATTGATGTAAATTTGACTAAGGTTATTAATAGTATACATTTTTTTAAAGTAGTCCTGGATATGAAGGTTCTTTCTGTGCATATTGGACTTGTTGGTTTTATGTTTTTTAAAGTCTTCAAATTTAAAAAAAAAAAAAGTTTTGAAATGTCAAGTGCCACAAGGAAAGATACAAATCAGATAGCCTACAACATGGAAGCCTGCTAGGAGAACCGAGGCAACTGTATATGTCACTTCTGCTACTGTTCTTCACATCCCTGCCTCAACTCAGTAAACGGCAAAAGAAGAATAGCCCCAGTGGGCTGCGGGAGACCCTGGGTTCAATTTCTGCACTGTCACAAACGTCCTGTGTGAATTTGGGCAAGATACTTATAGGGATGTAAAAAGTTAACTGGTAAGCATAGTCTTACCGGATAACCGTTGCTGTCCCCAGCGGTCCCGCACCAGCCAGCCCAGTGGGCCCAGCTGCGCCACCTGGAGCAGCCTGAGCAGCACCGCCCACCCGGAGCAGCGCCACGAGCCCAGCTGCAGCACCCAGATGGAGCGGGCCCAGCCGTGCTGGCCAGAGGGGCCCCAGCCACTTAAACAGTTAACCATTTAAATGACATCTTTTTAATTGTTTAAACAATTCACTTTTTTAACAGTATTTATATCCCTAGATAGTTAATTTCTCTCTGCCTCTCTTCCCCAGCTGTAAAATAGGGATAATAATACTCACAGGAGTAAATCTAAAACCGTGAGGTGCTCAGATACTCCAGTGTTGGGGGCTGTCACAATTCAGGGTAACTGCACCTGCATTCACCTCCATGGTCCATTAAGGGCACCCCTTCTAGGCTCCCAGCTCCTCAGTCATTAACTCTCTTGGGGAGAGACCTTATCTCTCCCTCTTGACCAAGGGGCTTTCAAGATTGCACAGTTCCGTGGCTACACTGTGATATTCCCTGGAAGTCAGACTGCCTAAACAGGGCAGGGTCTGCATTTTGTTTTCTCTCAAGGCAATATGCACAACATAGATTCATAGACTCTAGGACTGGAAGGAACCTCAAGAGGTCATCGAGTCCAGTCCCCTGCCCTCATGACAGAACCAAATACTGTCTAGACCATCCCAGATAGACATTTATCTAACGTTGTCATAGTAATATTCCTCGACTTGAACATTAGAGTTCAAATATAAGGTACTAGCATGAAGTCCTCTAAGCTTAATCTCCAGCTTAGATCTGATAGGCTGCCACCAGGTCAGATAGGATTGCAAAAGGGCCTGACCCCTTTCCTTCTCTCATGGTGTCCCCAACCCTCCCTGGAGGAACCCCACAGATTCCAAATCCCTGGAGTCTAAAAGCAGGAAGATAACCCCTTCCCCACCTCCCTCCAAGCTTGCCTCTATCTAGCCTTGCGAGTACCAAGAAACCCCGGTTTCACATGCTGCTTCCCAAGAGATACAAGCGTTCCCTTCCTCAGACAAAAATTAGAGAATGCAAAATACCGATCAGCTTGGGCTTGCCCCTCCCCGTGCCCTGCCTTCCCGTGAGGGGGAACAAGATAACCTGATACAATGAGGTTTCAAATTTCTGTCTGCTGCTTGACTAGAAAAAGAAACTTCCACAGTTTGAAAAAGAAAGCTTTATATACGAAAAAAGAGACAATAAAGAACTAATACTTGCATAAAACATTTATGAGATGCACGGCCCATTAAGAAAGCTGAATAATAACCCATTGATTTAAAGAAAATAGCCAAATTATAAATAAGACCAACGCAATCACAACACAGTAACGTACAAAGCAAAGCATAATCAATAGGCCCGAGTTTTTACTTTGTTTCCGTTTAGTCTACGATCACTGCTTTTTGTAGAATGAGAAAAGGATTTGAATTAGCAAGATACGCTTTCCCTCACAGCCGGAGGAAGCAACAAAGACCCAGAATCCACATCTGTAATACAACACAAGCTCCTCAAGCCGATATTACTTGTTTCCCTTGTACCTCACAGACTTTGGTAGAAAAATATTTGAGATAAAAGGAAGTTAGGAGGAAACTTGTTTACCTCATAGCCGAGGAAACAACCAAAAGACCCCGATATAAAAATTCCCGCCCCTGACTTTTAAACAATCCAGTTCTCTCTGAGTTGATCCTCTGGTCAGTGTGGTTACCCTTTCCGTAAAGAACTTAACTCTTACCCTACCTATCTACTTATGACAAACGTACTCTAAATATCTCCAGAGATGGAGATTCCACAACCGCCCTAGGCAATTTATTCCAGTGTTAACCACCCCTGACAGGAACTTTTTCCTAAATGTCCAACCTAAATCTCCTGCTCAGTTTAAGCCCATTGCTTCCTGTTCTATTGTTAGAGGCTAAGTGAACAATTTTCTCCCCTCCTCCTGAATGACACGCCTTTTAGATACCTGAAAACTGGCATCATTCCCCTCTCAGTCTTTCCTTTCCAAGACAACAAACCAATTCTTTCAGCCTTCCTTCGTAGCATGGTTCTCAAGATCCTTTAATCATTCTTGTTCTCCTTGGAACTCCCAGTTTCTCCACATCTTTTTGAAAAGCAGTGCCCAGAACTGGACCCACAATACTATCCATTGAAGGCCAACCAGCCAGAGTAAAGCGAAGAATGACTTCTTGTGGCTTGCTCACAACAGCACCTGTTATGCATCCCAAATCACGTTTGCTTTTTGACAGCGCACTGTGACTCATATTAGCTTGTGGTCACGTAACCCCTAGATCCCTTTCTGCCATACTCCTCCTAGATAGTCTCCCTCCCATTCTATATGTGTGAAACTCATTGGTCTTCCCAAGTGAGCACTTGCATTTAGTCTTATTAAACTCAATCTGTTTACCTCAAAGACTATTTCTCCCAATTTGTCCAGATCAATTTTGAATTATGACCCGTCCTCCAAAGCAGTTGCAATCCCCCAGTTGGTATCATCTGCAAACTTAAAAAGCGTACTTTCTAGCAACATCTACGTCGTTGATGAAGATATTGAACAGAGCGGTCCCAAAACAAGACCCCTGCGGAACCCCCACTTGTTAACCTTTCCAGCAGGAATTGGGAACGCCAATATAACAATTAATAATACTCTCTAGATACGGTTATCCAGCTAGTTAGCACCCACCTTACAGTATCTCCAAATCTAAAATTGTATTGCCTAGTTTATCGATAAGAATATCAATGCGAGACCATATCAGATGCCTTACTAAAAGTCTAGGTATACACATCACGCTCTCCCTTATCCTCAAACTCGTTATCCCTATCAAAGAAAGCTATGCAGATTGGGTAGACATGATTGTTTCTTTCAATTCCATGCTGGCTATTCCCTATCACCCTTACCCACCTTCCAATGTTTGCAGATGAAATTCCTTAATTACCTTGCTCCATTATCTTTCCTGCCACAGAAGTTAAACTAATGGTCTGTAGTTCCGTGGTTGACCTTTTTATAGATGGGCACTTATTTGCCCTTTTCCAGTCTTCTGGAATCTCTCCCGTCTCCCATGACTTTCCAAAGATAATAGCTAGAGGCTCAGATACCTCCTCTATTAGCTCCTTGAGTATTCTAGGATGCATTTCATCAGGCCCTAGGTGACTTGCAGGCATCTAACTTTTCTAAGTGATTTTTAACTTGTTCTTTTTTTTATTTTTATCTTCTAAACCTAACCCCTTCCCATAAGCATTCACTATGTTAGACATTCCTTCAGACTTCTCAGTGAAGACCGAAACAAAGAAGTCATTAAAGCATCTCTTGCCATTTCCAAGTTTTCCTGTTACTGTTTCTCCCTCCTCACTGAGCAGTGGGCCTACCCTGTCCTTGGTCTTCCTCTTGCTTCTAATGTATGATAAAAAGTCTTCTTGTTTCCCTTTATTCCCATAGCTAGTTTGAGCTCATTTTGTGCCTTGCCTTTCTAATCTTGCCCTGCATTCCTGTTTGTTTGCCTATATTCATCCTTTGTAATCTGACCTAGTTCCATTTTTTATATGACTCCTTTTATTTTGTAGATCATGCAAGATCTCGTGGTTAAGCCAAGGTGGTCTTTTGCCACATTTTTTATCTTTCCTACCAGCGGAATAGCTTGCTTTTGGGCCTTAATAGTGTCCTTGAAAACTGCCAACTCTCCTCAGTTGTTTTCCCCAGTCGTTGATTCCCATGGACCTTACCTATCAGCTCTCTGAGCTTACCAAAATCCGCTTCCTGAAATCCATGTCTCTATTTTGCTTGTACTCCCTTCTACCCTTCCTTAGAATTGCAAACTCTATGATTTCATGATCACTTTCACCCAAGCTGCCTTCTACTTTCAAATTCTCAATGAGTTCTTCCCTATTTGTTAAAATCAAGTCTAGAACAGCTTCCCCTAGTAGCTTTTTCAACCTTCTGAAAATAAAAAAGTTGTCTGCAATGCAGTCCAGAACTTATTGGATAGTCTTGCCCGCGGGTGTTATTTTCCCAACATATATCTGGATAGTTGAAGTCCCCCTTCACCACCAATCTTTACCAGCCAATTCTTGGAGCTTTGGATGTTTTGTGGAGTTATTTAAAAAAGCTCATCCCTCTTTCCACCTGGTAGGTGCCTGTAGTAGAATCCTGCAACGACATCACTCAGTTGTTTTTACCCCCTAGCCTACAGAGCACTTTCAACACTCCATCTCCCTATGTCATCTCTACTCAGTCCACGTGTGTACGATTGTTTAATATTTTAAGGCAACACCTTCTCCCTTTTTTCCCTTCTATCCTTCCTGAGAGCTTACATCCAACACAACATTCCAGTATGTGTGATTATCCCACAATTTCAGTGATGCAACATGTGGAGTTGTATTTATTATTAGCACTTTTTCCAGTTCTTCTTGCTTACTTACCAACTTCTCGCATGTATTGGATAATGGCATTCTAAGATTCTGATTTGATTCTTGCCTGCCCAGTTTGCATCTGACTCCTTTCTCTCTGCCATTTATAGGCCCATGTCCTTTTGTTTCCAACCCATCTCGCAGGTTCTTCCAATGTTCCCCTTACCTGTGGCTTTGCTTCTCTGTCTCGTCGAACTCTGTTTAAGCCCCTCCTCACTAGGTGTCAGATATGGGTCTTCCCCTCCTGAAAGGTGATGCTCTCTAGCCTAGCAGTCCTTCACTTGAATAGATCCCGTGGTCGTCAATGGAAGCCAAAGCCCTAGTGGTAACACCACTCTTCGCAGTCGGCTTCACCTCCATGATGCATCTGTCACTGCCCGGGCCCCTACCTTTGACAGGAAGAATCGAAGAGAATACCACCTGCGCTCCAAACTCCTTCACCCGTACTCCCAGAGCCCTGTAGTCACTCTTGATCTGCTCAGTGTCACACCGTGCAGTATCATTTGTGTCCACATGGATAAGTAGCATAGGGTAGTAGTCAGAGGGCTGGATAATCCTCAACAATCCCTCTGTAACATCTCGGATACAGGCCCCCGGCAGGCAGCATACCTCCCAAGATGAAATGTCAGGGTAACAGATGGGTGCCTCCGTCTCCCTCAGCAGAGAGTCTCTGACCACCACTACCCTACGTTTCCTATTCGCAGTGGTGGCAGCAGACCTCCCAGCCTTAGGGGTATGAAGCTTCTCCTCCTTTACTGTAGGGGGTGATTCCTTCTCTCCTGTATCAAGAAGAACATAACGGTTACCTATTACCACAGTGGGAGAGTTCAGAGCAGGGATGGAGCACTGCCTGCTGCCAGAAGTAGTTGTCAGCAGTTGAAAGTTACCACACAGCCCTTTGTAAGCAAGCACATTTAATCTTAAGGTGAAAACGCTACAGAGAAAACATATTAAAACAACGAAAGCACCTACATACAAACTAATAAGCTTACGAGAGATCACCTTCCAGCTCCAGTCAGGGCTCTGGTAGGAGTCAGTCCTTCAAACTCCATTTCAGAATCATTTAGAAACACATCCATGTCATCCCCCTCCTTAAAACAAGGAAGAAATTTGGAGTCGATGCCACTCACCAGGACAGGTAGCTAGTGACTGGCTCCACATACCAGACTATGGTTCTGCTGATGCAGTTTCTCTTTTCTGAGCTGATGTTATTGAACCTGGTCCTACTTGCACAGTCTCTCCAGCTTGACAATACTTCTCCTTCTCTGCGTGTTTGTGCTGACACTGGCACTTTTCGTGCATCTGACGAAGTGGGTATTCGCCCATGAAAGCTCATGCTCCAAAACAGCTGTTAGTCTATAAGGTGCCATAGAATTCCTTGCTACTTTTACCCATGCTGGTGCTGTTGCTCCTGGTCTGCAAAGCTGGGTTTCCAGATGCAGTCAGTCCTTCTCCAGCTGTGTCCTGTCTTGGTCAACCTGTGGACCTGACCATGATCCCAGTTGCAGTGATGGATTTGGTCTGGGCAGAACATAGTTGCTGCCTCTTGTCAGCCTTTTCCATGCTGCCCTGCAAAGTGTTGGCTCCAAGATTTCTCCTGCCTGCTGGACCCTGCGCCAGTGAGTTGAATATTCCCTACCAACCTGGACTTCATACCTCTTCTCATCATCAAAATACAGCAAACCTACTAGCTGTGTCTTTAGTCCTCTGTGTTGAGTTGCCTTTCTTTGCGTAGCTCAGCCAGTTGACCTTTCTTCAGCTGTTGATCATTCATTTTTGCCAGGCGCTCTTTTCGCTATTCCTTTCTACAAAAGACTATGACTTCACTCAGTGATTTTCCCTTCTATGGTACTCACTGCTGTTAGCACTTATGGCAATTCACACTGACATAGACCTCACATATGCTGCCACCATATATGTCATAGTCCAGGGCAGTTGCACCCGTGTTCCCCCTTCATGGTCCCTCAAGGGCACCATTCTAGGTTTATGCTTCTGAGAGCTGCACGGAGCCAGCTGGACTTCTAATAACCTGGCAGCCCTAGCTCTCCGCATCCCACCCCACCCCTGCAGCGGGGTGAGTCGGCACTTGCAGCTCCAGCGTCACAGGGGGTTGCGGGGGGTGCTGAGGCTCAGGGCTTTCAGCCCACAGCATGGAGACTTGCCACAGGCCAGATGAAATGAAGCATCGGGCCAGATCCGTCTGGCAGGCTGTAGGTTCCCCACCCCTCATCTAAATGATTGATTTTAATCTACTTTTACATTTTTACGTCAGTTATTTTCTAGAGAAAGGTGCATTCTCATTGGTTGATATAACCATTACAACGTGTTTGATTTACACCTAAATAGAGCCTTTACACTAGATTTAGTACATCTTTTTACTACCTAGGAGGTTACACTATGACTATATACATTTATTTAAGCAATTATATAGCTTAATATTTTCAATTCTTATTGTGCATTTTTAGTATGTTAGAAGATGGTGAATGACATATTGCTTATTCACTAGATAATTAACTTTTTTCTCATGATTTGTGTCAAGCTGCATTAGGATGGTAACTAGAATTTAATTAAACATACAAAACAGCATATCGAAATTATTTTTATTTAACAAAACAAGCCCTTAATACAGTACATGATCTATTGTGCTCCATCTATAAAGCTTGATGTCAAAAATTAGCTGTTTTCCCCCTGCTTCTTTCTTTATATAGAAATGCAGCCTTTAACTCAGTTTTTGATAGAGGCTTATGGATTCAGCATATTTATTTTTTAAATGTTTTAAGAGATTATAATAAGTTTACGCCTTAACAAATTTTGTATTAAATTCATATTTCATTTTAAACAGGTTTATTTTTATAAAGAAAAACTTATTAAAATTTAAATAAAATAAAAAAATCCAATTTAAATGAAAAATTTCTTGATTTTTTTTTTAACAAAATCTTTGATTTTTTTAGCCCCTCACTCCCACCCCTCCAGATAGAAGGTTCTGTACGTTGTGTAAATCAGAAAGAAGGCCCAAATCAGTTTAAACTCAGGCTGTTTATCCCAAAGTCATTTCTTTGTCTGTTGGGCTGTGAAAAATCTAGTTTGAGCTAGTATACGCAAGCATCCCCAGGAGGTGGTACCTCTTTTGGGGATTACAACCTGGCTGACTTGCCTTAATCACCATCCACTGTTTTTAGTTCCTGTAGGAGCTGTGGTAGCCTTCCCCCCGGAGTGGAACACAATAAAACATTCATTTAAACAGTGGACCCCAAAGATACACATGGGGTTGCAATATTTGTCACATCTCTCTCATAAAGAAATTACATACAGTCCCGGCCCACAATAATAGAAACATAAGACTTCCAAGGATATTGCAGGAAATCACCATATCTGTCACAGTGGCCACATAAGTACCTAGGATAGACAGACAGAAAATCAGCCATCCCAAGCAACTGTTATAATAGAATTTTACTAACTGTACTAGTCATGCCTACATGTTGGTATCTAGATTCTGGTCGAGACCCTCTCTCTTCAGCAATGCAAACAAAAGTGGTGAGACTTTGATTTATAAAACACAGTCATGGCACCTGCAATCCTGGACAATTAACTACAATTAAAAATGTTGTGTGCCCATCTTGGGAGACCTAGAGCATGATGGTTTTTACAGAAGTGATGTGCAATCACATTCAAAATGAAGACAATGAGAGCAGCAATGGCTCAGCACCTCTGAAAATCAGGCTGTAAGTGTCCCAAAATTAAGGAACAGTTGCAAACTTAACCTTTCTGTGTCTTTCACCAGCTGTAAAATGAGGTTAGAAGTACTTGCCCACATCACAAAGGTTGTTGTGAAAATTATTAATCAATGTCTGTAAAGGTTTTTTATGTGAAAATTACTAACATTTAAACAGAATTGTCAAAGGTGAGTTTTGCTTGATAAGATCCTTTTTTCTTCAGAGAGGAACTAATGTACCAAAGGTACTAGTGTTTTCAGATGAAGGAAATTTCCTGCATGCGTGGAATTCCACAGTTGAAATGCCTCATGGTATCTTTGCAGTGAGCACCTCTACAGATACTTCAATATGGATCACAGATGTTGGAAGCGGTATGTATAATGGAACATGTTAAAAATATTATGCCACAGAGAAAATAGGTTTTTTGCAGGTGTCCCTCTGAACAATAATTTTAGTTGCTTGAATAAGGTATCTGTCAGGGTTCCCTCCCCACTCTGAACTCTGGGGTACAGATGTGGAGACCAATATGAAAGACCTCCTAAGCTTATAAGTACCAGCTTAGGTTAAAAACTTCCCCAGGGCACAAATCCTTTCCTTTCCTTGGACAGTATTGCTACCATCACCAAGTGATTGAGACTAAGATTCAGGAAAAAGATCATTCAGAGTTCCTATTTCCCCCAAAATATCCTCCCCCAAGCCCCTTCACTCTCTTTCCTGGGGAGTCTTGAGAATAATATACTAACCAATAGGTTAACAAAATGAGCACAGACCAAAGCCTTTGGTTTTTAGCACACCAATTCTAAAAAGAAGAACTTTATTATAAAGAAAACAGTAAAAGAATCACACCTGCAAAATCAAGATGGAAGGTAACTTTACAGGGAATAAAAGATTTAAAACACAGAGGACTCTCCTCTGGACTCAATTTCACAATTACAAAAAAAACAGGAATAAAACTACTTCTTAGCATAAGGAAAAATCACAAGCTAAAACAAAAGATAATCTAACACGTTTCCTTGCCTTTACTTACAATTTCTGTAATTTTAGATGTATCGTTTCAGGTATCTTTTAAGGAACTAGTTTACCTACTTGGTCTCGCTCTCTATCCCAAGAGGGAACAAACAAAGAGAGCACAAACAAAACCTTCCCCTTCTTCCCCCCCCCCCCCCCCCCCGGATTTGAAAGTATCTTCTTTCCCCATTGGTCCTTCTGGTCAGGTTCCAATTAGGTTAATTAAACTGATCAACCCCTTACAGGGAAGTGATTCTGTACCTCTGGCCAGGAGGGATTTTATGTTACTGCATACATAAATGTTGTGACCCTTCCCTTTATATTTATGACAGTACCAAAAGAACACTAAGCCGCATTCATGCTCCCCGAGTCCTTGTACTGATCAGGTTCCCCAGTACAAGGTAGAGCAATTTGAAGGCTCATGAGTTGTGCCACATGCTCATTTGCCAGAACTGATAATCCTGGCCAACTTTTCCAGATCTTAATCAGGGAGCAGGGCCAGAAAAGCCGTGCATCTCAATGCATAATTTTTGTCCTCTATCCCATCCTGATAGCTCCAGTCCTGTGCACATGTACATTTGATGCCTTGCCAATCTGAAATCATTCTCTTACTACAGAGTTATCTTAGTTCAGTTTCATTCTTAAAGTGACAGTGGATTTTTATCTTGTTATTACTGTGTTGATGTCGAAATGCCATGGTTTTGCTGAGAAATTTCTATGCCTTTCTTTAATACAGGAGAGTATGGGCACACAGTTAAACAGTACAGTCCTTCTGGGAAACTTATTCAGATCCTGGGTACTCAAGGTAAAGCTGGATCAGGTTTAAATCCGCTGCAGTTTGATCAGCCAGCAGAAATATTTGTGGAACAAACAGGGGAGATCTACATTGTGGATGGAGATGGAGGGATGAACAACAGATTATTCAAACTGTCCACAGGTATGTGGAAAGGGAACGTACACAAGAGTTGACATCTGAAAATTTAGAGGTCTGGTAGTTTTAAACATTAGCATTGCTAACTGTGGGCCTGATCTTATGGCCATTAGAATTAGTTGACATGCTCCCCATTGATTTTGATGCGCTTTGGATCAGAGCCTATTTCACTATTGATCATTTTAACAAAAACACCCAGCTAATCAGCTAACTCCTTGATTGTCATGTTTTTAATACCTGTCACTGCTATTTTAAGCCTTGCCTATTTTCTCATTGTTTTGGTGAAGATTAAGGCCCTAACATGTGAGTAGTTGCAGTGACTTTTTTGTGAATATTCACATTCTTGAAATTAAGCATGTGTGAGTGTTTTCAGAATTGAGGCTGTGATGAATGGGGCTATACCAGTACAATTTGTGAATTCTGATTGATATTGTGAAGTTGTTTTTTGAAAAACTGCTATATCTTGAGTGTCTATATATATTGGATTCACCATTGCTGACAAGGCCTGTAGCAGGTACATACCCGATAGATTCAGTAGGTAGTGCTTAGGACACAATGACCCTATTCAGGTGCAAACATCTGAGAACACTGGGTGAGCCAGGAACACTGGATGAGCTGCATCCCTAGAAAATCAGGCTAACTGACTTCTCTGAAGGGATGGGAGAAAGGTAGGAGCAGTGGACACAGGAACAAAACAATGGCAGTCACAAGGTTTAAATAAGAGAATCCACAGGAATATAGGGGTGAGAGGAAGAGGAAGTGTGGAACAGGAGACAGCAAGGTCACCAAAGCTGGGTAAGACGCTTCAGAAGGGAGAGATCACCCAGCAGGTAGCAGCCTGCATGAGGTAGAGGACACCCTGCCCGCTTAGACACCAGTGGGCCATAAGGACTCCCAAGGGAAGGATGAGATGGTAAAGGGCATGCATTGTAAGTTTTATTGTTTTGAATAATCTGTACTATCCTGTGCTTGATTTACATGATTAAGTATAAAGGAGCATTAATGTGTTAGATTCTGTGCAAAGCGTCTGAGTGTGCGTTGACTGCTTCACAACTGCTGCATGTCCAGTTAAACTGTGCACCAGAAGAGTCACACTTTGGGGTGAAGTTCTGGGAGAGGGATGTGTTTGAGTAACTGGTGTATCTTGGAGGTCAGCGCTGGTCCTGGGCAGGTGTGCTGAGAAGGATAGCAGACAGAGTCAGTGCCCAGGAAATGTTCCAGAGAGGCTACTGGAGGAAACACTGCTACAGCCTACTGGGGCTTCAGAAGTTTAACACACACACTCTCTCTCTCTCTCTCTCACTCCCTCTCCCTCGAGCAACAGAGGCGTGGATTCCCCCTCAGAGCAGTCCAACTGGTGGCCAGGAGGGGGTGCTTGCTAAGACCTGTGTCAGAGGCCTATAATGAGCTTTGACCCTGTAGTTTCTCATGTAGGTCATATATCTGTTATTCATGTATCTTGAAAATGTCTTTCTATTGAAGAAACAAATCTTTAAAGAAACCAATACATTGTCATGACCATGAACTCTATTTTTTGGCAAAATTACACCTTCGTATATTGCCAGTTATACTCTTCCATTTTGTATTATTGTGAGTAGTAGACACAAATCTAAGGAATATATTTTTTTATGGTTTATTTTGTGTGAAAAATTTCTTTGCCTTTCTAGCATGACCAGGAGAGAGATTTTTCCCTTTTCTGTCTGTGCTTGATACTGTAGCTTTCTTTTTAACACACACAGACACCAAATGGATAAATAAAATGAAAAACAAATATATCCTGCATGGAAAAAATAGTGAGCCACAAATGTAAATATGATTGTCTCCTTATGAATTGTAAAGTTTGAAATTAGGAATAAGAGCCTAATCCTGCTCCCATTGAAGTCATTGGGACTATCCCCTGGACTACAAAAAGAGGGAGATTGTGTTTTAAATCCCTTTAAAGTCCTGTCTTATAAAAAAAAAGACTTGTATTTCTATAGTTAAGAATAATTTAAAAGGAATTAAGGTCAAACATATTTCACTCATTCATACTACACCAGGGATTGGCAATCTTTGCCACGCAGCTCACCAGGGTAAGCACCCTGGGGGGCTGGGCCAGTTTGTTTTCCTGCCACATCCGCAGGTTCGGCTGATAGCGGCTCCCACTGCCGCGGTTCGCCATCCCAGGCCAATGGGGGCTACGGGAAGTGGCGTCTAGCACATCCCTCGGCCCGTGCTGCTTCCTGTAGCCCCCATTGGCCTGGGACGGCAAACCATGGCCAGTGGGAGCCAGGATCGGCCGAACCTGCGGACGCAGCAGGTAAACAAACCGGCCCAGCCCGCCACGGTGCTTAGCCTGGTGAGCTACGTGCCAGAGGTTGCCAATCCCTGTGCTACATAATAAAAGTGAAAACTACTTTTTCATTATTTATCCTGGTTTCTACTGTTAGATTTCCAGGAGATATGGCTGCGTGGGGAAAATGGTACAGGTGCTGGTCAGTTCAAGATTCCTCACAGTGTCACAGTGGATTCTGTTGGACGGGTAAGGAATTAAAACTCTGTTTTTCAGTGTTTTGGAGACAACTTTTATGCCTTCTCGCGTATATGTTTACATGTATTTTTGGTTCTTAATGCCCTGGGGCGGGGGGGGGGGGGAGACAACCTAAGAAGTGCCATTCTTTCATCTTTGATTATTGAGATCTAGCCCAGTGCATACAATTTTAATCATGTGAGCAGTCATACTAAACTTTTTCACATTGAAATTTTTTTCTTAACATGGCTGAGAGGGTAAGAGGAAGTCTTGACAAGCTGCCATAATCTCTTCATGTACATATATACACGGACTTCCTACAGACCCCAGGAAGAGGCTGCTACTCCTACAGACCTTTAAAGGGTTTGCACTGCAAGGGGGCAAGAAGAAGGAAGTCCCCCTAACATGCTGTCACCCCTACCTTGTTCTTGTGCATCTTATGGAATCTGCAAGGTGGGAACATTGACTCTGAGGACCTTTGGTGTTGTGGCTCCAAAGCTCCTTCAGAGAATCTTAGGACAATTTTAAAAACTAAGAAAATTCCCTGACATAGAACTCTGATGGGTTCTAACTTAGGCTACGTCTACACTACAGGATAAATTTGAATTAGCTTAAACCAATTTTATAAAACAGGTATTATAAAGTCGATTGTGCGCCTCCACACTAGGCACATTAATTCGGTGGTGTGCGTCCATTAGTCCGAGGCTACAGTCGATTTCTGGAGCGGTGCACTGGGGTAGCTACTGTAAAATAATGAGGGTCCAATAACGTCGATTGCATCCAACGTAACCCCTAAAGTTCGCATATAGTAATATCGATTTTAGCGTTACTCCTCTTGTTTTGTAGGAGTACAGAAATCAATTTAAAGAGCCCTTTAAATCGATATAAAGAGCAGTGTAGTGTGGACGGGTGCAGCGTTAAATCGATTTAACGCTGTTAAAATCGGTTTAACAGCGTAGTGTAGACCAGGCCTTAGATAGAACCTTAACTGAGTGCCTCAAAGGTTGAGTACACATTCTGACACTTCCCAGGTAAACACAGGGTTATGTGGCACCTCACTGCTACCTACCCTTAGTGTGAGGAAGCCTTGTCTGGGATTGCTGTGGGTCAGCTCTCCAACCTTACTGGCCACAGGCAACACAAGTACTCCCCTCTAGGCCTTGCAGGCTCTGCTGTCACTCTACAGGTTAACAATAGGCACACTGGAACTTTTGAGCTCTCCCAGTGTCTCCCTGGAGTGTCCAGACTTTTGTCCATGGGACACTTGCAGTATTCACCAATCCGCTGCTTCCAAAGAAACTACAACCCACCTTACCAATTTAACTTCAGATCACCACTTTGCTTAACTCACAGCACTTAAATTTGTTTATAGTTATATGTAGGTATAAATTTATTTAACAAATCATAGAGATTCAAGTAATGGCAAGTGAAAATATTTGAAACAAATGATGGTATGTAAAATAAAAGCATAATATGCATTCTGGAGCCTAGACTTAATTGACAAGATACTCTCATATCTGGTAGGATAGGATACCGCTCGCCCAGACTCCTTGCAGCACTTTAGAGCTAGGGTGGCTGTGACCCTTCTTTCATGAGACATGCACGCTGTAGGTTTGCCTCCGAGATGAAAGATTCAATGTGTCTCTTAGCACTCCAAGATATACAGACCAATTCTTTGTCTTTATTCATAAACAGGACACACCTCTACTCTTTGTTTCTTCCTGTAAATTTCCTCTCTTGTATATTTCTCAATCTCTCAATTTGTACCTGGCTCAGTATGCAAATAGGCATACAATGTGTGGCATACAACACACCAATGGCCAGACTGGGAAATAGATATCAGTTACCTCCTCTGTGAAAGGAATATCTTTGAGGTATGCCACCCCTGGTGACCTGCCTTAACTCCAAGACAGTAAGAACATAATTTTCAGTATATATTGGGGAATCACTGTAAAAACATGCATGCCCCCTGTGCCCTCTGCCAGTTGGCATCAGGCAGGGAGTCCCTGGGTCACACACAGTCTTACAGAAATGCTTTAATTTCTCAAATAAACAAATACAT
The DNA here is from genome assembly GCF_003597395.2 of Chelonoidis abingdonii. Lineage (NCBI taxonomy): Eukaryota > Metazoa > Chordata > Testudines > Testudinidae > Chelonoidis > Chelonoidis abingdonii. The sequence goes on along the minus strand of NC_133769.1, from coordinate 318,654,559 downwards.
AAATAACTTTAAAATATAAACTTTTTAAAAAAATTCAAAGTATGGAAATTTACAGGTAAGGTACCCAAACTGTCACTTACTTCTGCTCCTGAGCAATAAACTGACCTCAGCAATAATCTGAGAAAGCTAAAATGTTTGATGGACATGATTGTCTATAACAAAACAGTTTCATCTTGTCGGCGATTGCAATAAATGGGATGCCTTAATCTTAATAGTACCCATTCACAGTCTACAGAAAAAAGCCAACTACACATCTCTGTTTAGCCCAAGGGCATACTGAAGATAACCAATCCCCAGAATTCCCTGTGCCAGCCAGTTTTCAAAGTGTCATTGCACACATATGTATTTACATATGGAAACTTCCTAGACCCTGCTCATGAAATTAAATCACATAGCTGAAAATAAAGAGCAATTATTAGTTTGGTAACATCATACTTAGTATTGGATACGTGTATGTATATGAGCACTGAAAAATCTGTGTTTTGTGGTAAACATTTCCGAATTGCACCCACAGAAGAAGGGAGCATAAGACACTGGCATCTCTATTGGGGCAGAGTAAAGTAGTTTGTGTATCTTATCTGTGATTTTCGATATTTAGTGTAACTTCATTGTAAGGATTTTTTTTTTTTTTTGAGGGGGAATCTGAGAATTAAATACCTGGCTAGTCAACTTTGTAAAATAAAAGCAAAGCCAAATTCATTCCTGATGTAGCCCTCTTTTCTTCACTATATTTGGCCCATTATATGTAAGGAAGTGATTCTTTTGATGTAGCTATTTATAGCTGTATATACTGTATCGATGTATTATAGCTGTATTTACTGTGTACAATAGGTATGGGTTGCTGACCGAGGAAACAAACGAATCCAGGTTTTTGATAAAGTCACCGGGGAATGGCTGGGGTCCTGGAGTAGTTGTTTCCTAGAAGATGGTCCCTCTTCTGTCAGGTAGTGTAACCATGTATTTCCACAAAAACATTTCAAAGGAAACAGAATGCTACTTTTTCTCCAGTAAGATTCCACATTACTTTAAATTGATAGCAAATACTTGATATCAGGCTCTGGAATTAGCAAGTGGAGTTGCTGTGGAATTAGGTCCTGACTCCTATCCTGCAATAGGATCTGTAAAGGTGAATCCTTACAATCACATGACTTCATAAGATCTGCCTATGTGGATCCGACTGGTGGATTGGGACTTTCATTTTAATTTAAAGCTGTGAGTTTCATAGACATTGGGGAACATGATTAGGAGTTTGATATTGCCCCCCTTACTCAGCTGTGTAAAGGCTACAGGCACAGGCCCTACCTTCCTTTGCGTAAATTCCTATTAATTTGCTGTTACACCAAAATCTGTGGCTTCAAAGTGCAGCAGCAGCAGCACGTAGAGCAAGTCGCGCATGCTTACTCTGTATACAGTGCTGTAAGGCTGAGAATGTTAGAATTATTTTCATTTGATTTGAAAACTTCCGCAGCTGGATGTTAAGTGACTGATACATGGGTTATACATAAGGGGACCTTAAAACTCAGATTTGAAGTCCAAATCAGAAAGTTAGAAAACTGATTGCCTCTTCTGCACATGAATGCTGTTTGCTCACCTAGATATGGATAATAATTTTTAAAGCACATAACAGTGTTAACAGGAAGTGTCCTAAGAATATGTTAATTCTAATTTTTTTTATTTATTTTTAGATTAACTACCAATGAGGAATATCTAATTGTAGCTCAGCTGAACATTAACAGAGTGTCTGTCTTGGCAGCACCACCAATAGGATCCATTGGAGATTGCCATGTGGTAAACATAATCCAGCTAGCTGATGAGGTTAAACCACACCTTGTGGATGTAAATGTGAAGACTGGAGCAATTTATGTTGCAGAAATTGGTGCACAACAAGTACAAAAATATGTACCCTTAAACTAATGGTTTTCTTTGGTTCATTCAGCACAAGCCATTTCTTCTGGATTACAAGACTGGTGCTAGATTTCCTTACGTTCATTGCAGACTGTGCTTCCACACATAAGCACAGCATGTTGCAGCACTAGAATGCATAAATTAACTGTTTTGTGACCTGCGCTCACTCTTATTTTCTGGGTCAAACTCAGGGAGCTATTTTCTCTTAACCTGTCATTATTTGTCTTTACTGGCATGTTTTGTTTCATTTTTGTTAGTTGTTGGAATTTGGAGAATGCATTTGATATGCATATTAGTTCTATTTAACCATGTTTTACCCTGCTTTTAACTTCAAGGTAGTTTTTCCCCTTGTCTCTTGATAAATCATAAGACATTAGGTTTGTCATTATTCTGCTAGTCTAGACATAAATTTCCACTGTTAATCAATTTACACTCTACCTCCAATGCCCAGGCTGAATCTTGTGACTTCTTTGCCTAGCCAGTGCACTCTGCTACCTCCTAACGTCCTAGCTGGCAGAGAAATGTCTACATATTTAATTTTCCAGAAGCCTTGTCCACTTGAGGCTCTGGACCGTAGCTTAACATTGCTTCCGGTTTTCTTGACTCTTTATGCTAAGATTGTCCAACTCAGAACATAAAGATGCAGCATGTCATAGCCTCCTGAGCTTCAGTGAGACCTTTGATACTTACAGCCAGTGCTGAGGTATTAGCATCTCTGGCATCTACCTTAGGTAATCATTGATACCGCTGTTGACATCAAAGGCATCAGTTCTTTACAGGTTTAAGCTAACTCCATATAAAGCACTTTAAATGAAATTAAGAGTATCTTCACAATGAGGTGACACTGATTTTTAACTAACTGAATTTCTAAATTGATTTAGTTAAATGGGTACAAGTTTTATGTGTAAGCAAGGCCTCAAAGTCTAATGTGGTGAAGTTTAGCACATCTGAGAATCCTGAGGCACATACTGGGGATTTACTGGAGACTTTTAATCAGCCTTAGGCCTGGAGACCTATAACATGCTTTTGTCCTCTTAATCTTGTTGAAACTCAGACACATTGTCTACAGCAATATTTGGCCTTTGGATTCTTGTTTTTAGAGACCGGTCTGATCTTTTATTCTGCCTTCAGATTTTCAAGGACATTCTTTCAATACTAAACTGCAACTTTCCATTTCTTTTTGAGGGACTTCTGCCAATACATCAGCAGCTGATTTCTCTTTAGCACAGAACTTGCAAACTTCTTTGTGACTGTTCGAGTCATTGTCTTTCTAGTTCCTCCCCTGAATCCAGTTTTGGTTTTAAGTTGCATAAATTAGCTTCATTATCTTCTCCAAAAAACATACACCAGCATCTTTCTGTCCATCCCTTCCCTAGTCCACAGTAATTCCAAAGCCTTTTAGGTGTTGCTGTACAGTCTTTCAGAGTATCCTCTGTTCAGTGTAGAAGGAGTGAAAAAAGAGCACCAATTCTTTGATATATTTCTAGTGGTCAAGAATAACTCTCCTGGTGAAAGATTGTAGACTCATCCTCCTTGTTCAGTCAGGAGCTATGAATGCTTTGCAGAATGATCTGGGAGATTTTTTCCTTTTCACATAACTATCCTGATTCCTTGGCTATTTTGGGTGCTAATAGTAGGTCAGGAGAGGCTAAGCTGTTCCACCTCTGTCATAGTATACTTTCCTCAATCTGAACCTTAGAGTCCAAAAATGAGGTACTAGCATGAAGTCCTCTAAGCTTAATTACCAGCTTAGATCTGATACGCTGCCACCAATCAGGATTCTGAGTACCTAACAAACTCTGATCTCCCCAAAACCTTCCCTGGGGACCCCACCAGATCAGTCCCCTGGATCTTAACACAAGGAAGTAACTTTCCCACCATGCCTCTCCTAGGCTTTCCGCCCTGGTACCGCGGAAGATCACTGGGATTCAACTCCTTGAATCTTAACACACAGAGGAAGGCTTGCACTCCCCTCCCTTTGTGCCTCACCCAGAGGCAATTCGGTTCATGGCTCTGTTGACTAAACAAGAGGACATTTACCTTTTCCCCCCTCGCTCGCTGCTCTCTCGGAAGAGAGACAGAGATAAACACAGAGAGCAGGTTCTCCTCCCCTTTCTTCCTTTCTCCACAATTCCCTGGGAGTGCAGACACTTCCTTGCTTTAACAGAGGGTGAAAAAATAAGATCAGGTTCTTTTACAAGAAAAGTTTATATGAAAAGAAAGAAAAAAGTAAGAAATCTCTGTAATTTCAGATGAGAATATTACAGGGTCTCTCAGTTTTAGAAGCTGGAGAAAAAAGCTTCCTCCAACAGAAGATACAACTTAAAATCTTCTAGCAAACTACACATGTGCAAATAAGAAAACAATTAAATAAGACTTGTATACCCTTTTACCTTTTGGTACTACAAAATTGGGATTAGAAGATGTAGAGAGCCTGTAGTACATTGTTGGGTCACTCTCAAAACCAGAAGAAGAGAAGCAGAGAACAAAAAGACACACCCAAGCTTCCCTCCATCCCAGATTTGAAAGTATTTGTCCTCTGATTGGTCCTCTGTCAGATGTTGCAGGCACTGTTTGTTAACCTTTACAGGTGAAGAGACATTAACCTTAGCTCTGCTGTTTATGACAGCCTCCAGGTAAGAGAGTTGTCATAGCTTTCCTCTCAGTTCTGATAGACTCAGTGTTCAGAACATAAGATGCTTAGCATTGAAACTCACGCATTTAATTACACACCGCTTAGATTTGATAAGCGCTGCCACCGGAAGACAGGAATTCAGTAGGCTTCCTTGCCTCACTCTGCTTCTCCAAACCTTCGCCTGGGGTCCCCAAGACATCGATGCCCTGAGTCCACAACAAAAGGGAAATAACCACTCCCTTCTCCTCTTTACCTCCTCCCCAGGTGCCCCTCCCTGGCCGTTAGCTCGGAAGATTACTGTATTTAAACTCCTGAATTGACAAGAACAGAGGAGGACAAATCACCTTCCCACCCTCCTTCTTTCTCCCCTCCAGTCTTTTCTGAGAGAGCAGTAAGCCTGGCAGCAGAGATTCCTATCCCCTTGATCCTCAACAGAAGAAAATCCAACAATTTTAAAAGAAAGCTTTATATAAAAGAAAGAAAAAGACATAAAAATGGTCTCTGTATCAAGGTGACAATAATACAAGGGTATTGGCTAAAAGAAAACATGAATAAACAGACTATTCCAAAAGAAAATACAATTAAACGATTCCAGCACTTACACAACATGTAAATACAGAAAAACAAAATAAGCCTGTCTTTCTACCTTTGTACTTACACTTGGAAACAGAAGATTAGAAAACCTGGAGATAGAGAGATCCTCTCTCAGAGCCGAGAGAGCACTAGAACAGAACAAAGAACACACACCCAAAAACTTCCCTCCCTGAACTTTGAAAAATCCGGTTTCCTGATTGGTCCTCTGGTCAGGTGTTTGCTTCCCTTTGTTAACTCTTTACAGGTAAAAGAAACATTAACCCTTAGCTATCTGTTTATGACAGGAGTATGGGAAGGGGAACCATGGTTCACCATCATGGATGTCCGAGCAGTTGAATGTGGTATTGCTTAGTTCAATACCACGTTCACTAAAATTGAGGTTTGTTCAGTTTAGCCTTGAAGACCTTTCTTGCCATAGTGTCCAGATCCTTATGTAACATGTTACAGCAAGAGTCTACATGAATCATCAGGGAAGAGTCAGATCTGGTTGCCATGTCTGGACATTATTGCTGCTTTGGAACCACGCAATCCTGAACAAAGACTTTGTACAGATGGTTGTGATACTGAAAAAGACACTGTACTGGCAGATACCTTCAGACTGGCAGCTCAAGAAGCCTTCCAAGTGATGCAGATCATGAAGTTCTGCATCTGCCTTTGAGACTTGTCACTCAGACATCAATTTTTTAAAACTATTTTTGGCTGACTTTTGCTCCCCCCCTCATCCTTGGAATCAGTGGGAGCTAGGTGCCTAAATGCCTTTGAGGATCTGGGCCAAAGTGTGTTTGTTCAGTTTATGGGTACTTGTGGTATGAACAGATGTCACGTGGTGATTAGTAGGAGGCTATCAAACTCTTTTTCACTGCTATACTTGTGACCTAGTTCAAGAGGTGACTGATAAGTGCTTGAAATTGGTTTATTAAAAATAATTGAGCAAAATTACATTTTAGCATAATTTGGCAAAAAATAAGTAAGGCTTTCACAATGGGGGACCTTATGGCTTAATTTGAAAGTGCTCCTCATTTCTGTATCTTGGTGTGATGACTTTGGCTGCATGGGATTTTTTGATCTGGGGAAAAGTGGGGGGGAAAATCAGACTGGTAAACTTGAACTGTTCATCTAAATTACAGTGTTTTGTATAAAAAATGTTTTTAAACACATTTTGCCTGATTTGCACACAGCTTAGTAAAATTACTTACTTGGAAGCTAAAATTGTGTGTCCTTTTTCTCTTCCTACCTCACTCTTGTGACTCTTGCTCTGTAGGACGTCAATAGGAAATTGAAAATGGATGCATGCATCTTAATTATTACAGTTTATCATATGTTTCCCTCAGAGTAATTACTAATATGTGATGGTTGAGTTACATAAGCCTTGATATGAAAACAACAATATAATCATTTCCAGCTACATTGAGTCTTTTATAGAAGATTAGACTAATTCTTAAACAAAATCCAGATATTAAATTAAGATTGAAATCAATGAGGGATTTAAAGAGCTCAAATTGTTCAGCTTGTCAAAAAGAAGATCAAGTGGTGAGTTGATTACGATGTATAAAGTACCTTCACGGGGAGAAAATACCAGGTACTAAAGGGCTCTAATCTAGAAGAAAAGAGCATTACAAGAACTAATGGCTGGAAGTTAAAGCCAGACAAATGCAAATTAGAAATAAGGCACACATTTTTAATAGGGGATGATCCATTGAAACAAACTACCAAGGGAAATTGTGGATTCTCTGTCTCTTGATGTCTTCAAACCAAGATTGGATGATTTCTGGAACACAAGTTGTTGGGTTCAATACAGGATTAACTGGGTGAAATCCAAGACTTATGTTTATACAGAAGGTCACAGTAGATCTGATGGTCCTTACTGGCCTTAAAATCTAGTGACTGAATTTGACTACAATAACCTTCTTTAAAACTCTGTCAAGGTGAGCAACACTGTGTTTGTTTCTGGTTGAGTGAGTAATATTTTTACTTGATTATTCTCAATATAAGTGTGAGCGAGCAGGTGAATTTTAATAACAGCTTTGTGAAGCTGGGTGGATGTTTGTTCTGAGTTAATGTAACCTATCTTACTTTTCCTGTATGTACCAATCTTTCAGATAAACAGTTTCTGTAGTGCCAGAGATGATAGTTCTTCTTCAAAATAAGATTTATTTATGTAATTTATTTTCTGAATTGTGTGCCAGCAATTTGTTACCAGTATCTTTAAATACCATTATTGATATCTTTTCAGCCATGCAAGCCTTTTTGGGTGAAAGCAAGGCTGTTCAGATTAATCTGTTTTTTTCATTAAGGAGAATGGGAAACTATATCTTGAACTTGCAGAAACCAGCAGTGTGGTACTGATGCATTTCTTCCTCCATGCCTTAAAAAAATTGACCACATTCTATCAAAGACAAAGGATTTGCTTTGTGACATTTTCCATTGTTCAGTGTAACCAGGCTGTACAAAAAAAGTTGACTTTATTGCTGGTAGAAAAATGCAGAAAAGTTTGCCTGATTTTTTTTTTTTTTTTTTTTGAAACTTCAGGTTTTGGCCAGCTGACTTCAGTTTTCCTTAGTGTATGCACCTTCCTCTAACATTAATGGAAAGTACAGGCACATTCATGCGCATGTGTTTTCATCCTGTGGGAAATCTGCTGCGTAGTCAGTAGTTACACATTGTAGAGGGACCATGGTAATGACCCCAGGGGAAGAGCAATCTCTTGGATGACTACATGAACGTGGCGGGAATTATTTATTATTCGTATTATAATAGAGCTAGCTTCTGTATGCAAAATCAGTAACCACATTGTGCTAACTACTGTGGCAGAGCTCTGACCTTGCTCCCGTGGGTCCTGCGCTTCTAGGCGGTTTATGCTAGCCTCAGTGGCTCACTGTGACCCTTCACGTAGCCCTTCTCTCTCTAGGGCCAGGGTTACAGTCTACTGAGCCCTTTTCATCATCGGCCTGCAAGGAGGTTGGCGAGAGAACTCCCACAGTCTCTGTTCAGCCTCCTGTCCTGACAGGGGCCTGACTTCCCCTCCCAGGAGATGTTCCTGTAGTGGTGGGTTGCGGGGAACCCAGGACCGCCCTCTACTCCGGGTTCCAGCCCAGGGACCCTAATGGTAGCAGTTGTTGGCAGCCAACCTTTCACTGCCAGAGTTGCTACATTTCCCTGGGCCACTTCCCCACAGCTCTCCTGCTTCTCCCTTACCTTAGGGCTCCTTTAACGATGGTCTGAGGGTGTCTTCAGTAACCAGCCCTTCAGCCGCACTTCCTCACCTCTGGCTCCCTGGCTCTTCCCTGTCTGACTGAAGTAAGCCCTTTTTATGGTATCAGCAGGGCCTTAATTAGAGTCAGGTGGTCACATTAACTGAATGGCCTCACCTGACTCTTTGCAGGTTAATTAGAGTCAAGTGTTCTCATTAGCCTGGAGCAGCCCCTACACTGGTCAGTCAGGGAACAGAAAACTGTTAATCCAGTGGCAAGTATATCTGCCTTCTGCTATTCTGCTGTATCCAACTGGCCTGGGTCTGTCACACTACTTATAGACACCTATGCTAGAAAGCCTTGTTAGACACTTTGAAACATGTTACTGTCTAGGCTGCTGCAAAGCACTGTAAAATCTCAGTTTCTGGTGACAACAAATTAACAGCATTTAAATATGTTACGATACTGCAGCATGACATTAGTTAATAGCATTGTATAACAATTGTACCAATTTATCCTGTTAATAATCCCTGAACCAGAGACTCCTCTGAAGAATTTATGTTTTTTTGTTTTGTTAAAGTTGATTTGGAAATAAAAAAAAGTGAACTATTTCAGTCTGAAAAATAGCTACTAAACTGTTCATTGGTTTGTCCAAGTCATGTCCAAATCAGACATTATCAGTGGAAAATGCCATTACAGCCAAGTGGATGGAGGTTCTGTGACACATATAAAAAAGTGATTGTTCTTCTTCGAGTGCTTGCTCATATCCATTCCAGTAGGTGTAGGTGTGCGCGCGCCGCGCAGACAAGGTGGGTAAGGTAATATCTTTTATTAGACAAACTTCTGTTGGTGAAAGAGTCAAGCTTTCAGGCTTACACAGAGCTCGAAAAAGAGATTAAAAAATGTTATTAAACCTAATGTTAAAATTATATGAGTGTCTGTACATCTGGGTATAGTGCTTAGATTATCCATAAATACAAAGTTTGATTAAAAGTCATAAAATGCATATAGTACATAATCTGAAATAACCCAAATTTAGGTGAATAAATTTAACAATTCAGTTAGATATTAGTATCCAAGTATTTGGGTACATCACTCATGAAAAGTTATACAGAGAATTGGTTGTAGAAAGCAAATATGGGAATGAATGTAGATTGTCCCTCAGTGATTGAGAATTTAGGATAGAATCTCCCTTAGAAAATACAATCCATTAGGGAAGTATGTCTGTTATTACTTCAACACCCTGTCCCTCTAATATTGTGGGACCAACACGGCTACAGCAACACTGCAAACAGATAAATTTTGGCAGTGGCTGAAATTGCCTATTTGAAACACAAGAGGGCACCAAAACTCTGTTATTGATGGCTGACATCTTCAACTTGCAAGGCAAGCACAAACAACAAATCACATCTGAAGGTCAACAGTAATCAATTGCTCTTTATTTTCTCTTTTCAAACCAGATAATTCTGTTACAAATGATTGTGTATTGTTACAGAATTTATGGTCATTTTTATTTTTCTCCATTACATTTTCTAGTTGAATGAAATCCTTTCAGTAATCTAATGTCCAGAGACTACCAGATATCTGAACTAATCCGTCTGTTCCTTACACTAGAGATTTCAATGGAGTTTGTTGCGTTAGAAGTGACATATGTACAACCAAAAAAGATCACTGTTATTCCAAAAACTGTCCACATGAATTACTGGCATAACTGTAGCAGTATAATAATGCTGGAATAATACTAGCAAATTTTCCCTTAAAGACAAGCTTTAAGTGAAGTCAGAATTAAGCTTGTTGATTCTGATTCATCAGTCCTCATTCTACCACCTCTAATCTGCTGTTGAGTAATAACTCACTCCATGAGAATTCCTAGTGTGATCAGTGGGGTTACTTCTGGAGTAAAGTTGTCAGAATCAGGCCTTACCTCAGCATCATCATATTATCCACAATAACACACTGCATAAAGAGGTTGCATAACTGGGTTGTCTATGATAAGTGGTTGAAAGAACCTGAGACTTGCAGTGTTCAGCATAAAACACCTTGTAATGTGCTGCTGCTTATAGGAAATGTGAAATGGTGATAATTGTAATGTATTAATTCACACATAAAGCAGTTTGTCACAATGCTGAAGACTAAGTAACACCCATGCAACTAGGTATAAATGATAAACGTAGTCATAGAAAAGCTAGGCAGATTTTTTTTCCAGCAAATAGGAAATTTGATGAAAAATGCATTGTTTAGGGCACCAAAACTATTCACAAATTCAAGTTAAATTTGGCAAATAGTTTTAAGTGCAAAAAAAAACAACAATTTTTGGAAGTGTCTAAATGAACCATTTTGACACTTCGTTTCAAATTGACATTTTCAGAATTAAATGTTCAATTTGAACTGACTTTCTAAATGTTTTGGCTGAAATGAATGTTTTTGATTTTTCATTTCATCAAGAAAAACTGAAAAAAAACCAGTTCAGTCCAAATTGTACCTGTTATTTTTGTTGTTGTTTTGTGCCTCTGAATTGAAGCTATAAATCATAGGATCTAAGTCATAGATTTATAGATTCTAAGGCCAGAAGGAATCTTCATGACTGTCTAGTCTGACCTGCATAACACAGCCCACAGAACCTCAGCCCGCAGTTTCTGCATCAAGCTCATAACTTCTGTTTGAGCTATTGCTCAGTTTTTTAGAAATACATCCAATCTTTGTTTAAGAACTTAAAGTGACCTCACCCACCACTTCCTTAGATAAACTGTTCCCATGGTTAAGTACCCTCACTGTTAAAAATGTTCAGTTTATTTCTGACTAAATTCATTGCTTTCAGATTCCAGCCACAGTTTTGCCTTTTTCTGCTAGATTGAGCTATTTATCAGGAATCTCTGATACAGGAATCCCTGTATTTGCAGACTGTGATCAAGTCACTTCTTAATCTTTTCTGGATAAACTAAATAGACTGAGAATAAGGCAGGTTTTCCAGACAGTGAATCATTCTTGTAGCTCCTTTCTGAACCCTTTTCAGTTTTTGAGCATCCGTTTGGATGTGTGGATACTAGAACAGGACAAGTATCAGAGGGGTTGTCATGAACAGATAGCTAAGGGTTAATGTTTCTTTCACCTGTAAAGGGTTAACAAAGAGAACCAGACACCTGACCAGAGGACCAATCAGGAAACCGGATTTTTCAAAGCTCAGGGAGGGAATGTTTGGGTCTGTGTCTTTTGTCTGTCTCTCAGCTATGAGAGGGATCTTTCTATATGTCAGCTTCTAATCTTCTGTTTCCCTAGTTGTAAAACAGGTGTAAAGACAATAGACTTTATTGTGTTTTTGTTTATTTTTTATGTATTTACATGTGTGGTAGTGGCTGGAAGATTTAATATGTATTTCTTTGTTGGATGAAGGTTGTTTATTCTTTTGTTACGCAATTGACCCCTGTAGTTGAACCTGATACAGAGATTATGTTTATGTGTTTTTCTTTCTTTTTATATTAAAGCTTTCTTTAAGACCTGATTGAGTTTCTCTGGGAGAGCCAAGAACCACAGGAATGCCGAAATTCTCTTTGTGTTAGATTAACGAGGGGTAATCTGCTGGCAGCCCTCAGGGGAAGATAGGAGGGGCAAGGTGAAATTGTGATCTCCTACTTCTGTTTTGTAATCTCAAGTAGCAACGAGATCCTACTCAGTAATCTGTCAGGATTTACCCACGGAGGGGAAGCCTGGGGAGGAAGTAAAGAGAAGAAAGGAGGGGAAATTTATTTTCCCTTTGTGGTGAAGACAAAAACAGGGTTCTGAGTCTCGGGGTCCCCACGAGAGGTTGTTGGAAGACCAAGGAGGCGACAAGCCCTGGAATCCTTGGCTTGGTGGACAGCGTGATATCAGATCTAAGCTGGTAATTAAGCTATGGAGGTGTTCATGCTAGCTTCTCAGGTTTATGACCTAAGGTTCAAATCTGAGGTAGGCGACCAGGGATAGCCGGTTGTTAGTCTGGATCTGTAAAAGGCTAACAGAGAAATCCTGTGGCACCTTATAGACTAACAGACGTTTTGGAGCATGAGCTTTCGTGGGTGAATACCCACTGACGAAGTGGGTATTCACCTACGAAAGCTCATGCTCCAAAACGTCTGTTAGTCTATAAGGTGCCACAGGATTCTCTGCTGCTTTTATAGAACAGGACACAGTATTCTGGTAATGGCCTCTGTGAAAGAGTGGACTCACCATTAGAGCACCTCCTCATGGCTGGGCATGGCAGATCTCTCCCCATCTGGCATCCCCTGCCACAGGTGCTCTGCTCCTCTGGTGGTATTCCTCTTCCTGTCATTTGGCCCTCTGGTCTCCAGCTGACAGTGTTCTGGCAACTGTCCAGTTCCTCCAGGGTTATGCTGTAAAAAACACTTTTCTTTCTGCATGTGAGCAACCCAAAATTGCTGAGCAGAATCATGCCATATTTTCCACAACCCAGAGTCACAATTGGGCTGAGACATGAGGAACTCCAGCCACAGGCTAAGTTCTTTGGATAGTTAGAAGCATTTGAGAAAATCTAGGATTTAAAAGGAAAGTGCCTCCTTCACACATATTCAGGATCCCTAGGTAGCAACTGCTGCTACTGGCCCCACTGCTACTTATCTTCACCTGGCTGGGGTGTGTCCATAGCAGCCGTATGTGTGCTACTAGATACATATATACGTGTGTCTATGGTCAGCTGATACGTGGATCAATTTCAATATTCATGCTAGTGTGCTTGGCTTATAAGCAAGTATAGATGGTAACCATGTACATCTTTCCTGTAATAAAATGAGAGAGACATACAATAGGAATATTTCACCAAAATATAATTCTCGTAAAAGGAATATTTCTTTAATAAGTATTTTTAAAGGGATAGGTTAGAGGTGTGGTTCTACTGTACATGTTTTGCAATGACAATTCTGCTGTAAGGTCTGCAGTGTCTAATCCCCAGTATTATTTGATACCCTGTCAAAACTGAGACACAGAGAACTGCTATGTGAGCAGGGATTGTGCTGCACCTCTTATTGCATAGAACACTACAATAAAAAACCTGCAGCACTGAGTCTCAGATGCCAGGTCAATTGACTCAGGCTCACAGGGCTAAAAATTGCAGTGTAAATGTTCGGGGTTGGGCTGGAGCCCAGGCTCTGAGACCCACCCCCTTCACAGGATCTTGTAGCTCGGGCTCCAGACTGAGCCCAAATTTTTTGCCCTGCAGTCAGAGTTAGCTAAGCCGGCCAGACATTGCTGTACCACAGGTCTTTTATTGCAGTGTAGACGTACTTTCAGTGGGGCTTGCCACAGATGATGCTATCACATTAAAGTAGCTTTGGGTCATCAATGAAACAGGTAAGAAGCTGGAGGAATGTAAACAGTTGGAGATAATTTTTAAGAAGCCCCATTTTTAATTAATTTGAAAAACACCACATAATATACTTCAGGGATCAGCAACCTTTGGTATGTGGTTTGTCAGGGAAATCCGCTGGCCAGCTGGGATGGTTTGTTTACCTGCAGTGTCTGCAGGTTCGACCAATTGCAGCTCCCACTGGCCGCGGTTTGCCGTTCCTGCCAGTGGGGGCTGCAGGAAGTGGCGCGGGCTGAGGGATGTGCTGCTATATGACTATAGATACATCATCATTTCTTGGTTTTTTGATTATTTTAATGTTGCATTAGGATAGTGTGGATTCCTATTAGTTTGGGAGAGAGTGGAGTAGTAGTAAATATAATACTATGGTATTGCTCCAAGGTCCTTGTAGAGACTGAGGTTACCCACTGTGCTGGGTGCTGTACAATCATAGAAAGCAAACTATGGTTTCCCTGAAAGATTTACATTCTAAAGACAGAACAGCGTGGGTACCCAAGAACTCCCATTACACCTGGCTAACAGACATCATTACTTGCTATATTAAGGTTTTAGCCAACTTTATGGAGTCTTCTTCTCTCCTCTTTTGGTTATGGGATGTGCTGCTTGAGATAGGGAAGGGGCAGTACTTGCATGATGGAAAAGCTTTATCAAAGGAGCAAAACTTGCAGCCTGACTAAAAGCTCAAAAGACTCCAGATTATTATTATTTCCTTATTAATTATTTGTTGAGCTTCAAACATGTGCTTGGCACTTTGTAATACCCACACAAAAATGCTCAGTCCAAAGAGTTTGCCATCTAAAATATAGGCACAGAGAAGATGGGAAACACTGAAATAAATCAAGAGATGGGGATCCTGAGCAACATTTAAAATGGTTTATTTTTTATGAATTCACTTGTGGGCCTTGTGGAATGGGTTTTTCTTTTTTTTCCTTGTGTGTTTATATATGCACTCAAGTAAAAAGCATTCAAAATATAATTAGACCTACAGTGCGATTTAATGGAGGCACGTGTCCATAATACAGACTGGAAACTTACCCTTTCACTAGGTCATGCTTCATATAAGCTGAGTCAAATTAAATGTGACCAACAATGCATGCATTCAGAGCTTTCGATGGGTGCTCTTCCTAAATTAGCAGTTTCAAATCAGAAGCACAGATTAGATTCCAAATCAACTGTGGCAATTGGTGATATGTAACTAAGTATAAATACACAGACTGACTTGGCAGTTGATCAATTTTCTGTTTCTATATCTCGTTTCCTCTGTAAGAAAGATGGGAAAAGGCAAAACAGGATACATTTCATGAAGCGTAATAATTAAAATGGGCTAAATTCTGAATGGTTGAGTGTTCAAAAATGCTGCTGCTGCTTTAAGCCTAGCTAAGAATTTATTAGCCTTTAATATAGATAATCAAACATACTGAAGGATAAAATTAAAGGGACATTGTCTACTTAAAAACCATAGACCAAGTTAGATTTCTTGGTTCATTGTTGTTATGGGGTAAGTATAGTTTGGCTGCTGGATTTGGTTGAGTTCCATGATGTGTATTTTAAGTAAGTGGAAGGGTTTCTGTTGCCTGGGGTAAGTGCTCTGTTCCCTCTTTTTATGCAGTGAAAGAAAAATTAAAACCTGGCCTTGCTCCCCTGCAGCTGGGGACTCCAGCCTGGCTCCACAACCTGGTTGAGTTTTGCAGTTGCAGAGCAATGGACATCCCCATTCTGCAGCAACCACACTGAAGCACAGAGGCTGCCAGCCCCATCACCTCCCTCTGGAGCTGAAGTTCGTTAAGTATCTCACATATACACACATTGCCAAATGAAACAGCGGAGTTGAAGATCTTCCTCCTATCAACTTCCCAAAGCTAAAAAAAAAATTGCTGGGAACAATATAGATCCTTGGAAGCCACTGGTTCCGGTTCCATTCAGGTATCTGTTGGTTTAGGTTGTAGAGTGAGCCCCCCCGCCCCAGTCCTCCCATTTTTCTCCTTTGTGTAGGCAGGTCCATTGGAGGTACTGCCAACCCAGGGCAGTAGTAGCCTCCAGGGTCCTTAGGAAAGGAAAACAGAGGAATTAGGACTCGTGGGGAACCTGTTGTCTGATTTCCACATTGTGTTGTGTAGCTTTGTAGATCATTGTCATCAAGTGATTGAGCCTTCTGCCCTCGTAGCCTGACCATCCTCCCAGGACTGAATGGGCCCGAATGGCCTTCCCTCGATGGCTTCAGTATTTCACCCCATGTTGAATCATGTTTATATTTGGTTTTGTTTGTAACACCACCTCCAAAAAGCAGTTTATCCCAGTGTTCTCTATTTGCAACTGCCCCCCCTTGCTCTCACTCACATTTGTAAAATGGAAGCACATTTCTGTACATCCTGCTAGTTGTATAGCAACCTTCAATTCTGGCATTTCCTAATCTACGAGTGCTCAATTTTTCAACCTTATTACTGTTCTTTTAACGTGGTTTTGTGTGTGTAATTGTATATGTAATCTGACAATGTCCTGCTAATCATCTCATTCAGTTTGCAGCACACAGTAGCTTTGGTGCTCAAGTCCCATTTCTCCATGAAAGTAATTGTATCACAACGGTGTAGTTGAGAGGTGTAAAAAAGTACAAAGCAAAGAGGACTTTAGGTAAAGTTTCTCCTTTTTATTTAGGCTTTCTTTGTAATTGTTCTCAAACCAAATTGCAACTATATTTTGTAATGTTTGCAATCTACATGTTTCAACAGAAAGAGTATTTGTTCAAGGACTCAGGAATCTATGATTACTTCGTACCATATTTCAGCAAATACATTCATGGTGTTTAAAGTACACTCAATTACTCAATTTAATGGCTTTTGTAATCTGCTGAATGTTTTGACCCACCACACATGCTGGTTTGAAATTAGTTGATTTTATACAAAATCATAACTTTGCCTTCCCAGTTCTTTCTGCCCCCCTACATGCAGAGCATGTTGGAGTATATCTGGCAGTTTTCTGGAAATGTATATATGAAAGATGCTTAATAAGTACAGTGAAGTGAATAATGGAAGGGGGGAACTTCCACAAATATTCCGATTTTAAAATGAATTCACTGTGATAGTGTCGATGTCCTTTTAGTGTTCACTTTCCTCATATATTTTGCAAATGAGTTTACTGGCAGGAATGTTAGTTGAAACAGAAAACATTAAGCAAATAATTCCCTTTGCCCAGCTATGACAAGAGTTTTCCCCGTTCCCATGCGGCTGCTGCTTCACTACTAGTATATTATTACTAGTTTGTATTAAGATAACACTTAAGTTGCTTTCATCCTCATGAACTTCTGCATATTTAAGAACGTTTCTTCTGCGCTCAGGTGAGCAGAACTGAGTTCTGGTTTGTATCACAATCTTCTTAGCATTTGATTTCCCCCTACACATTCAGTTTTATGAGTGATGTTACTTCCTTAAAAGTTGCAAATCAAATTCCTTCTAATTTAGAAGAGAATGATCTAGTAGTTGGTTCATTGCATTGTGGTAGAATAAATCAGTAGACCCCCAATCTAATTGGGATTGCACTGAAGGCGCGAAGGCAATCACATTTCGAATCTGCGAGGCGGGGAGGGTGGAGGTGATGCTTATACTGCTAAAGAAAATGAAAAACAGATGGCACTTGCCAGAGACAGACATAGCACAATTATGCACTCTACAAGCATTACCACATAGCATCTATGCAAATTGAAGCTGCCTGCAATACCTCTGTTATTCAAATCGTGGATCCCTCTGAGTAGACTGTAGTGAAGTTTGAATTTCATTAAAGTGTGTGATTATGATGTTTTTTGTATGAATAAGATGAAGTTGTGACTTGGGCCAAATAAGCCCAACTGTTACACACACCAGACCCTGCAGAGTCTCTCTTCATGGGGTGAAGATAGCATGCCCGAGCCTTGCTGTTTCTGCTGGAGGTTCAGGATTTCATATGCACTAAACCTGGAAAAGCTGTAGAAGAGAATATCTAGGATCTAGGGAGGATAAAGTAGGGATCTTTTAACTCCACTGAAATATATGGTGTGATGCTGTGTATATTTATATTATTGTTGTTACCACTGTTACACAATTTCCATAAGTCTTGTACAAAGTATATCATGTAAGGTATGAATGGAAAAGTTCTGATTTGCTAAGCTTGATTATCCTGTTTATGCATATATCATCTTTGTATCTGAAGTTATGAATCACCTTTGTTTCTGATGTAATATTTAAGATACAAGTACATAGCCAATATTCATGTGTTGTATTCCTGGGTGACACCCCCCAGATAGATTTACATCAAGGCTTGAGAGCAATGTGTTGATGGCCCAGTAAGGACACTCAGCTCTCACAAAGGGCCACTGAAGAAACTCATCCTACCCAGTAGGCCTTCCTGCAGATGCCTCAGACAGCATGGAACCAATGGCCACCCCTGTGATTCAGCAAAGCATGTAAAGACGTGATGAGGACATGTGAGCCAAGACTCCATAAATTACCAGTTGCTTCCTATGCTTATGTGACCCTAGATTCCATGTTAGGTCAGTAACTTTCTATATACAGGGGCTGTGGGCTTTGGGACAGTAAATTTCCATGCACATGGCAGAGATTATTAAAGACCCCTGAGATATCTCCATTTAGCTTTTTTGTGCTCCTAATTTTCTGGACTGTGGATTTACAACTAAAAGGAGTATCTTGAACCATGGACAGAGGACCTTCCAATATTTTTGAAGTTACCGGACTTTTGCAAGCCATTTGTCTATTCCACCACTGGTACAAAACTGATATATGGTCTTTGCAATCATTTGTATGTATATGATCTATTAACTATTTAAAACTCACTTCTTTTATTAATAAATCTTTAGTTAGTTTACTAAGGATTGGCTGACAGCATGATATTTGGCCAAGATCTGAGATACGTATTGACATGGGGGTAAGTGTCTGATCCTTTTGAATTAGTAGAACCCCACATATGGTGAATTGAGTTTTCAGTAACCTCTCACTATGTTAGACCTTTTTGTCTGGATGGGAGCCTAGGACTAGACTGTCTAAAGGGGACTGTGTTTGGCTTCTGATTAACCAGTGTAGTATTTGCAGAAGCTCTTTTGATACTGGCTTGGTGAATCTAATTATAGAATAAACCACCTATTTGGGGGGATTGTCTGCCCTGATTCTTACTGTCTGCCCTGTGTATGGCATTATCAATGTGGTCCATCCCAGATGCCTAGTCACACATGGGACACAGAGAACTTTGTGGAGGAACAAAGTAAGAAAATGGCAAATATATTGCTAAAAATGGATGGACTGTGTCCCAAAAACATAGCATATATGGATTCTACAAAACCAAAGCATCATGAACCCCTTTCCCTCACTGGTATACCCTGACCAAGGGCTTGGTCACACATACTGTGAAACTTAGGGTGAGAAGATTCCCCACAAGAAGGCATAGTTATGCTAGTAGAAATTTTGCCCAGATCACTCTTCGTGTACAGTACCTGAGTAGTGTAAAGTGCTTCACTGCGATGCTGAAGGTTGTGGCTTTGTGTCTTGCTTCATCTCACACTGGAAGGCCACCTTTAGTTCACCCTGCTGCAAAATGGGTACCTGATCTGTCAGGTTAGGGCAATCAAAGGCATCAGATGTGAAGGTGGCCACATTGCTCCCTTGTGTACCACTAGTTATGAAACTGGTGCACCGTAACCACTTCAGCCCAATGAGCCACTGGCTTCGGGGGAATTTTTTAGCAGGGAGCAGTGTGGCCTCGCTGCTCCTGGTTCTTTACAAGGAGGGAAAGGGGAGAGAGATGGCAGAATGGCCCAGGCACCACTAGTTATTTTTAAGACTAAATAGTTGAAGTGAGGTATGGGGTGTTCCCTGAACCACCATTTCTTTAAAAGGGGAGAGGAGCAGAGTGGTCCAGGAGAAGGAGGAGGATGAGCTGGAAGACTGAAGTAGCAACTAAGGAACTGTGCAAAGATGGGAGAAAGATGGAGAGGAAGAACTGACTGATTTATTTGGGAAAAGGAAGCAAAATTGATTGCAGGGGATGACTGTTTATTGGCAGGAACAGAGTTATCCGATTCATTTGAAGGAATAGATATAATGAGAAATAGGCAGAGAGATATTTTATTTGTGGAGGACCAGATCTGATTTATTCAGAGGAGACATGGACAATTTCTTCATTAGATCTTGGTGGTTTCTCCTGGTTCCTGAACCCAATGGGATTCAGCTTCCTGCTCCTCTGAAGAGACCTGAAGGGGGAAATGGCTGTTTCTGATGCCTCACTCCTTCTAACCCCCTAGAGGAATGGCCATCTAACACAACCAGGAGACCCGGTGAAAGTGGCTATTATAAGAATTAGTAGAGGAAGCAAAAGTGGATGGGAACCTGGAAGGCAGTGACCATGAGATGGTAGAGTTCAGGATCCTGATACAAGGAAGAAAGGAAAGCAGCAGAATACAGACCCTGGACTTCAGAAAAGCAGACTTTGACTCCCTCCTGGAACTGATGGGCAGGATCCCCTGGGAGAGTAACATGAAGGGGAAAGGAGTCCAGGAGAGCTGGCTGTATTTTAAAGAATCCTTATTGAGGTTGCAG
>NC_133769.1:318628056-318630999 GCF_003597395.2 Chelonoidis abingdonii | reverse complement strand
CAGTTCTGGGCACCCCATTTCAGGAAGGATGTGGACAAATTGGAGAAAGTCCAGAGAAGAGCAACAAAAATCATTAAAGGTTTAGAAAATATGACCTATGAGGGAAGATTGAAAAAATTGGGTTTGTTTAGTCTGTAAAAGAGAAGACTGAGAGGGGACATGACAATACTGTGATGTTATTGACATAAACTGTGACCATATAGATCATTGTTGCAACCACTGTTATATATTTGCAGCAAATATTGTACAAAGGTTGTCGTGTGAGGTGTCTATGACAAGGTTGTGATTTGCTGGTTATGATTATGCTATCTGTGTTTATCATTTTTGTAGCTGAAATTATGAATATTGGCTATGTACTTGTTTCTCAATATGTTTGATTCTAAATAGGATTAGTGAAGCATTGGTCAGCTTCTTGAAAAAGGAATTTTCAGATTAAATGCTCAATCAAGAAACATTTAACTGACAATGGACCTTGGGAGACTCGGGTCCTCATATGAGAAGTCTTCCTGGGACATTCAATGTAACATGTGAACAATGGCTGCCATCTGAAAATTGAGTCATGCATGGACATGTGACTTGCCCAGGTGGCTACAAACTCCATCTAGTTGCTGTGATTTTACACAGGAGAACAAAGGAGTTTCCGTCTATAAGAGAAAGAATATAAAAGTCCCTGGAAACCTCTCCATTTTTAATGAATCCTGCTTCTTACCTCTGGAGAGACTTTGCTACACTGAAGCTCTGAACAAAGGACTGAATGACCCATCCAAGCTGTGGATGTACTCCAGAGACTTGATTTGAACCTGCAGTTTATTCCACTGCTACAAGCCTGAACCAAGAACTTTGCCATTACTGTACATAATTGATTCCATTTAACCAATTTTAGCTCTCATATATATTTCTTTCTTTTTATGAATAAACCTTTAGATTTTAGATTCTAAAGGATTGGCAACAGCGTGATTTGTGGGTAAGGTATGACTTCTGTATTGACATGGTTCTGGGGCTTGGTCCTTTGAGATCGGAAGAACCTTTTTTCTTTTACTGGGGTATTGGTTTTCATAACCATTCATCCCCACAATAAGTGGCACTGGGGGTGATACTGGGAAACTGGAGTGTCTAAGGGAATTGCTTGTATGACTTATAGTTAACTAGTGGGGTAAGACCGAAGTCCTCTCCGTTTGGCTGGTTTGGTGTACCTTAATAATAAAGGAAAGACAGCCTTGGGTTGTAACTGCCCTGCTCAAAGAAATTACTCCTGAATTGATACTCTCAATTGCGTCCCACCAGAGGCAGCATTGTTACAAGTATATAAAAGGTTGTTACAAGGAGGAGGTAGAAAAATTGTTCTCCTTAACCTCTGAGGATAGGACAAGAAGTAATGGGCTTAAATAGCAGCATAGATGGTTTAGGTTGGAAATTAGGAAAAACTTCTTAAATGTCAGGGTGGTTAAGCACTGGAATAAATTGCCCAGGGAGGTTGTGGAATCTCCATCACTGAAGATTTTTAAGAGCAGTTTAGACAAACACCTGTCAGGGATGATCTAGATAATACTTAATCCTGCCTTGAGCGCAGGGGACTGGACTATTTGACCTTCCAGCCCTATGATTCTATGATTTACCACCATAATTGTTTTTTGTTCCATCTTGTTTCAGTGAAATGGATGGAGTATTGTAACAGCTATTGTATATACTGTATTCCTCTTTTATTCAACAGAGCCAGAAATGTCCCTGGATCAGTTTTGCTGTAAACAAACAATAATGGGTGGCATATCTCTTTTCATTTAGAGACACATCATTTAATATTTGAAATCAGCATATGCCTGTCGGCAGCATTAAGAAGACAAAATCATTTCAAGGAAAGTGTTCATGAGAAGTTGATTACAGGATAACAGGTCATAGTGCAGCAGAGTTCAAGTTTGCTCCTCTCTACACTGTAATTCTTACTGTTAGGCGAACCTGAGAACTTTGGTAAGTTAATAAAACACCTTGGTCTTGTAGTGAAAATGGGACTGAAAAATGTATTAATGATGTTCCCAGTTGTAAATGTTCCCCCATACAACAGCTCTGCAAAAGCCCAAGGTTAAAACAGTTTGATCCATTACATTGCAAAACTGAACTCTGTTCCAGCTATTATGTGGGATAACCACATTGCAGTACAGCAGGAATTACAGTGGAGATGAGATCTTTGGGCCTAGATGGCTTATCTAAAATCTTATGAGTGCAGCCTCCTGCTTGATCTATCAGTTATTGTCTTAATGAACTTGTAAATAAATGGTAGAGCTCCTGAAAGTGTTGGATTCTAAGACTGGTTTCAGTCAGATATGGTATAGGTTGTCATTTGACTCTGCCACTGCACATTTACTCTGCCCTGTAACACTTGCTGTTTTAGTTACCTGGGTCTTTTGAACACATAGTGCAAATCATGGCAGCTTTTATGGTTTTCAGTTTCTTTATATTCTCCCATGGAGATGAGGGTAACCCCTTTTTATTTGCAAAAACAATGAGGAGTCCTTGTGGCGCCTTAGAGACTAACACATTTATTTGGGTATCAGCTTTCGTGGGCTAGAACCCACTTCATCAGATGCATGGAGTGGAAAATACAGTAGCAGGTATAAATATACAGCACATGAAAAGATGGGAGTTGCCTTACCAAGTGGGAGGTCAGTCTAATGAGACAATTCAATTAACAGTAGGATACCAAAGGAGGAAAAATCACTTTTGTAATGGTAATGAGAGTGGCCCATTTCAAACAGTTGGCAAGAAGGTGTGAGTAACAGTAGGGGGAAATTAGTATGGGGGAAAATAGGTTTTGTAATGACCCAACCACTCCTAGTCTTTATTCAGGCCTAATTTGATGGTGTCCAGTTTGAAAATTAATTCCAGTTCTGCAGTTTCATGTTGGAGTCTGTTTTTGAAGGTTTTTTGTTGAAGAATTGTGACTTTTAG